>NC_142065.1:80306253-80606253 GCF_059756535.1 Pantherophis guttatus
ATGAAGCAATTAGCAGCCATCATATATAAAACATGCAAGTTTGCCATTAGATACCAAACACACCATTAGGTGTACTCTGTGAAGGCACAAGTAACTTGCTAATTCTATACGCTGCTCCTAGAGAGTTGCTAAAAGCCCAGCTGATAAATTCAACATCATATTAGTAGACAAGGCAGAGCATAGAGTGATGAAAAATTCTAACTGGCTGGCAGTCAGCTGCAATCCCCACTCACTAACTGCTAGTAAACCTCTTTTTTGTGGGAGAATTATTGACACTGGAAATGGCTACTTGCACAGTATTGCAACAAAGCAACAGTAATGTGGGATTGGCTGTGCAAATAATGGCAACTAGACAAAGCAAAAGAGGGTGCTCCGTTATTACAACAAGAAAATAGAACATGAAGGATTTGGTTAATTAAAATGGAACAAAACATTGTGGAAAGTTTTTCTTCTTAGAGGAGATTATAGTCAAGGTGGGTTAGCCATGAATAACCCAGGTGTTGCATTTTTATTTTTATTTTTTTGTCTAAGAATGGATGTGTTTAAACACGCAATTGCATTTAAATGTTTTTTCCCCCCTTCTGGCAGGGAAAATGCCACTCCAATTTTCAAGAGACACAAAATAGCTTGTTCACAAGAAAGAGGGAGAGAAAATGCAAGAACTAAGTATTCATATACATTATATAGGCCTGAAAACTATCTTTTCTGAAGTTTTGGGAAAAATCACACAGGCAAAATCTGGGGGGGGGGGGGAAATATTGAAAGGAGGCGCTGTTTAGGGTTCCATATAATATACCGTATTTTTCAGAGGATAAGACGCACTTCCCCCCCCCAAAAGAGGCTGAAAATTTGGGTGCATCTTATACTCCGAATGTAGCTTTTTTGAAGCTTTTTTTCAGCCCTAACGAGGTGCTAGCAAGTGAAGCGATCTTCCGAGCTTTGCCTGCTCCCTCTGACTCTCAGCTGTGCTTAGAAGCTTTTTTTCAGCCCTAACTAGGCGCTAGTGAGTGAAGCAATCTCCGTGCTTTGCCTGCTCCCTCCGACTCTCAGCTGTGCTTAGAAGCTTTTTTTCAGCCCCAAGAAAGGGATAAAAAGCGTGCGCACGTGCACGCTCAAAACCAGCAAACTAATGTGCTGAAGCTGAGCAGACTAAGGACACTAGCCAGATGAATATCTGGTAGGCAGATTTTCCCCCCTATTTTTCTCCCCAAAAACTAAGCTGCGTCTTATACTCAGGTGCATCTTATACTCCGAAAAATACGGTAATTGCAGGAACCACAGTGATAAAAAAACATATTGCCTTTGAACAATAGGTGAATTATGACATATCACATTTTCTCCTTCAAATGATAAGTAAAGACACTTCAAAAGAAAAAAAAAAACCCTTCCTTATAGCAAGCTGTACTTTCTACAGTACATTCCTTTGTGCTCAATCTGCTGATAGGAAATACTCAATAAATAATCATGAAGTTTCTTACATTTATCATAAGACCCAAATACAACTGAAAATATAGTCCTCAATTCTCTTGAGGATGGGTCAAAAAATAACTGCTTCCTTCCAAACAAGCCTCCTTCATGATCACTTTTGGAGGGCCCATTGTCCAAGATATTGTAAATAATAAATGGACAAGGGTCTTCTTGGTTGTGGAATCCTACTTTCAGAATACTTTCCCAGTTAAAAGAAGCCAGATAGATTTTTTATAGATTTTTTAAAAATATATATATATTTCCAGGTCATTCAACTCAAGCTTATATCAGATCTGTGATTCAAGGCAACCTGCTAATTTATTTTTGCAATTATGCTTGTTTTTGAAAAGTGGAATATTGATCTGTAAAAATAAAACAACACATACATATAAGGGAAAAACATACCTGAAGAAAAAAATAAGGTAGCTAAAATAAAATATACTTCTAAACGCCCAGTCTTTTTCAACTCATTGAAAATATATCTTCATGATATGTTTCTATTGACCATTTGCCATCAACTAGTTGAGCACTAAGAAATATAGGAAAGACACAGCTTGGTTTAGGGAAGAGCAAACCTTTTCTTTTGAAATATCATTAGTTATCTTGGAAGGAAAAAATGTGATAGATTGTATTGTGCATATTGAGTGAAGGCAATATGCACTACCATTGTGGTTATATGGAACTGCAGACCTTTTCATCTCATGGAAAACTGAGGATAATTATAAGTCACAGAAGAGGTAGCAAGTTGAGTAAAGCTTCCATGTGCATCAGGGGTGGGTTCTACTTACCTTTACTACCGGTTCGCACATGCGCAGAAGCGTTCTGATGATGTTGGGGTCAGTGAGCGGAGCCTCCCACTGGTTTTACTACCGGTTCTATAGAACCGGTGCGAAGCAGGGACAACCCACCACTGATGTGCATAGTTCTATACATAGAGGGTTTTCCCAATATCACTGAGAAACCAGTGTTCTGGATCATTTGACAAACGTCCTCTGCACTGATAGGGGCATTTTTTCCTTCTGGAATGGATGGAGTGCCATTAAGTCCAACCTTAATGCTGGATAGCATCTAGACAGCAGTATGTTCAAGAACATTCATTTGCTAAGATTTTGTTCAACTTCTATTTTAGGTTAGGAAAGAAATTCTGCTAACTCAAGAAGTTAGTAAACCTGAAGATTATAGCTGGTTTTCGTTTTCAATATTGCTTGCTTATTTATTTAGTTTATTTTATACCAAGAATTCCTGAGATAAGTTAAATAAGCAAATAAATAAATAAGCAAATGAATTGATAAGCAAATAAACAATCTAAAATCTAAATACTACCACCGCTTCAAGGTGCTAGTCCTCACCTATAAGGCCCTTCATGACTTAGGTCCGGGATATTTGCAGGACCTTCTCCTGCCTGCCTCTCACCATCCTGTTCGCTCACATAGGGCCGCTCTCCTCAGGGTTCCGACGGCAAGCCCATGTCGTCTTGCTGTGCCCAGGGGTAGGGCGTTCTCTGTGGGTGCTCCCACTCTCTGGAGTGAATTACCTACTGAGCTCCGGACGGCTCCTGATCTCCGCTCCTTCCGTCGGGACTTGAAGACTTGGTTTTTCAAACAAATAGGCTGAGACTGATTCCGGGCTTTATTATTTACTACTAATTAATTATTTGGATTAAATTATGATTTTATTGTACTTGTTTCTTAACTTGTGTTCGCCGCCCTGAGTCCTTCGGGAGAATGGCAGCATATAAATACATGTAATAAATAAATAAATAAATAAATAAATAAATAAATAAATAAATAAATAAATAAATAAATAAATAAATAATCCTCCCTCTCCAAAAAAGAGGGAGACAGAAAATTCTAAACTGTGATATTTTAAATTTTAGTATAAATGTAAATTGATTTAATAGGTAATATTGCCTCTAATGGACCCTGTTTGTCATGTGAGTACTTTTTCCACAACCTGTAGCATCTGAATTTTGCATTCGTATGTAGCAAAAGCCAAATTCATGTAGTGGTTAGGGGCAGGGTAGATAAGGACAGATTATGAGTTGTACTTCTGCCTTTGGTATGCAACCAACTGTGTGACTTTTGGTCATATACTGAGTCACAGTCTTAGGAAGATGACAATGGCGAATGACTTCCAAAAAAACTGCCAAGAAAACCTCATAAACAGCTGCTCCAAGTCTACACTGATTTGGATACCCACAATTGTGTATGGTAGGTCGGTAATAGTGAACAGGACTTAATTGGTTTTCCAGTTCTTTTTAGCTGCACCATTCTACATTTAGCATTTAGAGAGGTCTTTTTAACTTAGCATATTGTTTAACATATATTATTTTAATAATTCTTGAAAACATAAAAGAAATGATGATGATGATGATAACTGTTACTACTAGTATTATTACAATTCTTCTCCTCTCTTCCCTTGAAAGAGAACAAGATTAAAGGGCTAGACAAGAGAAACTGTGCAAGATGCACCCTTTGGAATGCTATGTTCTAAATTTGTTTTGACCAGAAATGTTGTGTGATAGAATGTTTACAACCTCCATCCCACTCCTTTTTTTATTTTTTATTTTATCAAACTTGTTTCTTCTAAAATGTTCTGAAGCACTACGGAGATAATAAATATCCCCTTCTGAATTATAACACTAGTTTTAGCCCTGATTAGAGTGGGAAAAGGACACATGCAGTGTTTTTTGTCAATTTTGAATTCTCACTCAGAGTTTCCTTAAAAAAAAAATCTGAAGAGTCAGTCAGATTCTTCATATAATATGTAGTTTGGTCCTAAAATGCCTTAATGAGTTTTAAGCTCAGAGTTGTCACACTAATGGCCTACAGTGGCTATCCAAAGTCTATTTTATCTGTGAGATCTTTCTATATAATTTGGAAGTAATGGAAAGTTTGTCACATGTGGATGCTACAAAATGCACTGAAACCTTTGGCTATGATTTTCCTTCTAGTATAAAGACTTGGAAAGGATTTCAAGGGTCATCTCACACTTTTGACAATCCAGCTGTTAGAGAAAAACACATTATACTCTCTTTCTCCTGCTCAGTAAAAACACTTCCCCATTTTGAAGATAGGAATTCTGGACCAATAAACCTATTTATTGTGATCTATACTTATATTCTACTATGAAGAGAAGAAAAGATGAATTTAAAGAAATGAAGACTGTTAGCTGGTCAAGAAGAGACCGCAGGAATTCTCCTTTGCAGACTTTTAGTATTTTTTTTTTTAATTGTATTTTGTTGCAAAGAAAGTTTGGAGCAGGAAGTCATTCATTCCCAGGACTTCTTGAGAGCAGGGACTCAACAGAGTGCTGCCATACTGGCAGGCTTAATAAAACAGATACCCAAAATGATTATCAAGGCTGAGTCTGTATTCTATCTAATAGATTTTCGTTCTTCCTTTCAAACAAATACAAACAAGCGCTGTGAAAGTAGCATGCTAAGGGAGAACTAAATTAAAAAGCCAACCACAATTGCATTAGTGTGAGAGGTTACAACAAATGCAATCATTACTCTAAACAAATCCTAAATGCATATAACTCTGAAACAATCCTGAGTTCCATAGGGATATGCTGTGGTATATAATACAGTGCCATTATAATAAGAAGACGACGAACAAGAAGAGGAGCTTATCGGAGGGAGGGAGGGAGGGAGGGAGGGAGGGAGGGAGAGAGAGAGAGAGAGAGAGAGAGAGGGAGAGGGAGAGAGAGGGAGAGGGAGAGGGAGAGGGAGAGGGAGAGCGAATGGGAAAACAAAAGCAGAGAATAATAGGAAGCCAGTAGTCTATTGTTTCTCTGCCAGGGCAAAGGAACAAAGAATTTAAAAGCGAATGTTTCTATTGTGCTCTTGAGTTTGCTCATGCATACAGCTGACCAGCACGGAACTTAAATGAAACAAAGCAAATTTGTGTTACAGGTCCAAGATTTTTGCGTTTGTGTGTGCATGTGTTTGTCTCTGTGTGCCTGCCTGCATGCATGCATTCATGGAATAGCCGCGCTCATCCCACGTATAATGAATTCAACCCAGGAATGTAATTTTACAAATACACTTTTACATTTAGAATGCTGTTATCATAAAAACAAAACACACGCTGTGCGGGTAGTCAGCCTGACTTATAGCGGCTTGGTTCAACTTCGGCAAGATAACCAAGAGTAATGGTTTTCGAGCCAGATTATTAATATAACATGAACTGTAAATGCTTTTGTAGCGCGGCTCGGAATAAGCTACCAAATCTCATTGGAATATAAAGGAGAAAAGCCATGCCGCATTTTGTTTTCTGTCCTACAATAAAAAGTTTAGAGCTTTTGCCTCAGATGCTTTGTCCATCCTAGGTATTGGCTAAAGGTCACATTTTGCATGGACTGGAAATTTGTTCTGTACACATTTTGCATGGTGGTGTTCATAAAAGCTAATAATAGTTGATTACTTATCCAGCCCTGCCTATTTCCATTGGGGGGGGGGCAGAATGAGCATTTTAGTATTCTTTCTCCTACTTCTGATCAGTACTAGCATGTACAATGCCATCCCTGTATCTAACCTCCTGCAATCTATGGACACTAATGAAGCCAAGGCCCAGCTTTAATAAACCTGTCATATGTCTTTCCTGCAGAACATGACAGACCTACAGCTCAGTTTGAAAGATTTGACCGTTTTTACTTCAGTTGGCTGATGTTGCAACCTGATCTTACCCTTTAAGTACAGGAGCTAAATCTCAGCAAGAAACAGCATCTGTTAATTGTAGCCCATCCCATTCTTCTTGGTCACAAATAACACTCATTTCTTTACCAGAATCTCTCAAGTATGGATCATGATTTTTGAAAGCGTAAAGTTTTATTTTGCCCGGTATATTTACAGGGGTTTTCAGAAAGAACAAGAAACCACCTGAAGCAAACCTAGATTCTAGTTCTGATTTCTGGCTCATACTTGTACACAAAATGCTGGCAATATTCAGTATTTATTTGGAATGTTAGGAAAACAAAAATGACAGTGAAAACTTAAGATGCTTAAATTAATACTTTCCTCCATATGATCCTCCCAATACATTAAATATGTTCAGTTTGAATCTTACCCTTTTAAAGCATGATAGTGTTTAGTAGATTAGAAAAAGTTGGAAGGTTGCACCATTGCTGTCATGAAAAGACCTTAATTTAAATTTAAATACAGCTGTTTTAAAATCTTTTTTGACTTCTGAGTTATAATGTTAATAAATGGATTAAAATTGATATATGCCTTCTTGAAATATTGCTGACATGTTTGTACTAATCAATTTTAATTAAAAAAAAAACCCTTTTCTTATTGATGAAAATAATATGACAGAGGAAGACCCTTGTTGTTTTAATAATTTCCTTATGCTGTTTTAAGATTGAATCTAGATTGACTAGACCCAAGGAAATGAATGGAATTTAAGTTAATGTTGATTTAACACTTGCAGTTTGAACCGGATCTTCTTAAATCCTAAGACTGGATCCAATACAGAAAGTGTATCAAACGTCAGGTCTCACATTAGATTTAATCTTAGGACAGCATTAGGAAATTATTAAAACAACAAGTCTTATTGATTCATATATTTTTATTATACAACTTTTTTCAGAGAAAATAATACTGTACTTAGGAATGTTCAAAGGACTTTCATCAAACAAATAAGGAAAACTGCAGGGACTTGACCAGGCAACCTCCAAGAACACACCACCAACAGAAGAAAAGAAAAAAAAGATAGATGACAGACAGATAGATAGACAGACACAGCCAAACACACACATATAAATTTCAAAATAATATTACAGTAATAGGGTTATACTGAGTACTGGCACATTACAGCAGGACAAATAATATATTCCTGACGTGTCATCACTATGAAGTTCTCATCAAAATGGGCTTTGCTTTAAAGAAACATAATCCTTCATTAAACTAAAGGCTATTTTACTGACTAGCCCCCCCCCCTCCCCATATATAAAAGTTTACATTGCTTATGAAGCTAATTTAGCCTCAGTGAGTAGCATAATATAAATTAACAGAACTGGCTTTCTTGAAATTTTGCATTTCTGTCTGGTGGATGTCACATTAAGCCTAGATCCAGCTTCTAACCGTTTTTGATAATTTAAAATCCTATGATAATCTTTTTCCCTAAACAAAATTGCAACTGTTAAATTAATCACAGCAGCCTAATATGCTGTATGTATAATTCCAGCTCATGTGACCACATTCCACTGTACGCCTAACTTTCCAATTTCAAGGAGGAAAATTACTGTGTTCTTTTCCCCCCTAAAAAGGAAATCCACAGGTGCTGTGGGGCTTTAGATCTTTCTAGAACCTGAAAGTTGAGAAATGGAATTTCATCTTAGAATAACAAATGTCGGGACTATAATTTACATCACATTTGCAATTTCCATCGATCATAACTGATTCCTTTGCTGACTTCATAACATGCTGAGCTCTCCTCTTGAAAACAGCCAACAGTGTGATAGGACTTCATTTATTTGAAATGAAATCTGTACATTGTTTCTGTTGCAGCTCAAGGAAATTCACAGGAAGTTAAAATTAGAATTACAGATAAATAAGATGCATTTAAAATAAATCAACACCATGAATATCAGAAGCATACTGTTTCTTACTTTTAAAATATAAACTGTCTAAAGTCATTAAAAACTCTGCTGGCCTCTATATCCAATACAATAAATACATTAAATCAATGAACTCTTCCAAGAAAGTGACCTGGAGCATACCCACCCTGCTTGAAGTTGTGGAATGAATAAAAAGCCAACTGCAGCTAATATAGCTTGCAAAATAAGAGAATTTTAAGGGTACTCCATGCTGCACCCTGGATACAACAACAACAAATAGTTTTGAAAAACCTTACATCAAAGTACAAATTTACTCAACTCTCATTACCACATATTGACTACATTCACAATGTTTTTCCTACAAGAATATTTTTATCTGGACAAATGGCATTCTGGACAATATTTATATTTTCTCTTAGGACCACATAAACAGGTGAAAGATGTATGTACATATTTGCCTACAGATGTATATTTCTAAGTATTTCTTTTTCATTGGCTCATTATTTTTTTTTCTAATTTTGTATTTTTATTCCTTTTTATTTTGTACTAACAATCATGGCTATTATAAATATTTTTTTTATTGTCATAAAAATACATATGAAGACTTCTATAGCATATTACTTTTTACATAAATTTCTCTAATGCGTTTTTTTTTAAATAGAATTTCTTTAATAAGTGCTTTTTTAAATAAACAAACCTGGTCTTAAAATGTATGCACATTATCATAGTGTATGCAACATTTTTTTTTTCAGAAGCACCTCCCACATTTAATCTGTTCTTATCTCCTTGTTCTGTTCTGTTTTGTTCTATTCCACAGGTCCTAGGAAGCAGTTTTACCCGCACTGAACCATTTTAAAAGTGAAATTGGCAGATAGTGTCAATTTTCTCCCGCTGAAATCTATGGCAGATTTATTTCACAAAGTGCAATAGGAAAGCATTAACACTGCAACTGACCCCAACTGCAAAAAAAATAAAAAATAAAATGTAAATTACCTATTCTGAGAGTGATCCTCCAAGTTATCAGAATTATTTGTTTCACTGTTATTTAGCTTCTCTAGACGTTTTTCTGGGAAATTCAGCACTGTTGAAGTCTATATTTAATATTGTTCCTGGTGAAACTATACATTTGTCATCTTGACCTATCCTTCCAGAATCACAATCCTATAGGCTGTTCCTAAGTTGCTACAAAGGTACCTTCTTCAGACAGTGAAGCTTGTTTACTTGCCAGATAAGTGGTTCTTGCCGAAGAGTTAGTGTTTTAATAGAAAAAGCTCAGTTTAAAGAACTGATTCCAGTATGCAAGATAGGAAAAGAACAGCTTGTTTATAGTACGTAAAATCTAGTTGTTTGTTACTTCTGGCTTCCTCAGATAAACGAAAAAGGCTGCAAGGGTTGCTTGTCACTGTCACCTAATAAATAAATTGGCTGATAGACATGATCTAATAATTAAAAATCTTCTCTTCGGACTTAACTTATTAAAGTATGTGTGTATATGTGTGTAGGGATATGTACATATATGTATATGAATTTCATTTTCTATATGAATTTTATGATTTAAATGTCACTATTCCCCTGCTCATTTTGAAATTATTTATATTTTATTTATTACATATTAGCATCTTGGTAAGTTTCAATACAAATATTTATACTCATTCAAGCCTCATTTCAAGTTTCAAAAACTCTTGTTTATACAGATATGAGTGGATAAATACATAGCCTCTTAATGATTCTGATGGATATTGATCTGATGCTTGGACCATAACAGAAGTCTTTTGTGACTTCTTGTTTAAGTGCTAGCATCATACTGCTAGGAACTTTTGATGCTAATAATGAATACGGTATGTAATCCAATGCATTGTTTTGGGTCCTATCTTGACCGAAGTACCATATTACAAACCATAGAAGCCTTGAATTAATTTAATGATTAACTCATGATACAGCAAACATATTTTTCATTGGTAATTGCCCCTGAGGCAATGTTCCACTTGGAATAATATTCTGATATTTTCCTCTCATCACATTTTTTTTTAATTTATATTCATTTTAATTGGCTTTTGTATAATGTTTTAAATGTCAGGGGCTGAAAAATTAGGTGTGTCTTATACACCGAATGTAGCCCCGCCCACCCACTGGCCCCCACGCTTTGGCTTCTGCCTCGCAGCAGTTACCTCCTTGCAAGCAAACAGCAAGAAAAAACAGCTCCTTTCAGCTTCAGCACAGCCTAATTAGCACAAGTTGGTTGGATCTGTCTCCTGACTCTCAGCTGATTTGCTGAGGGTGCAGGGCTCTGCTGCTTGCTGCAAAGTGGTAAATTGCTGGAGCAGATTTTTTTCCCCCTTGTGCTAATCAAGCTATGCTAAAAACGAAAATGAAAGTAAAGCAGGCTGTTTGCTGTTTGCTGCAACAAGGCAAAATTGCTCAGAGGCAGAGGGAGATTTCTTTTTCTTCTTTTCCTCACCAAAAAAGGTAGGTGCATCTTATACTCCGAAAAATACGGTAGAACTCTCGTGGGAGTATAGTGACTCCAAACTTGACCCTGCCCAGGTTCAGCCTGGTCATCTCCTACATTAAGCATAGGCTTTGTTGTACACTTGCCAACTTGTACGAGATGTGTGGTCATGTAAAAAGGAAAGGAAAAGGAAAAGAAGAAATTCTGCATCTACAGGGATTTGCAATAGTTACCTGTTTGATCTTCGGCCTCTGGAATTGATGCAATTGTTATAGTGCTTTTGCTGCGTTCCAGCCCCTGCTCCAAAACAGGTTCATTTGTGGTTGAATCAGTTATTGGATTCAGCACCTTATTCATTACCAATAGATAAATCTATTCAAGCAGAAATACTCATCAATTGTCAAACATTTCAGAACAGAAAAATCCAGATAGATCCAAATCTCCCTGACAAGCTATACATAATTATGGAATCCATGATTCTCACAGCATCAAAGCAAGAATTTATATTTAGTTACATGAACTTGACACACTAAATTTTCTGGAAAAATGAAGGATCAACTGTGGTTAGTTGCTTAAAACTTTGCCTAAGGCCATCACATTTCCCAGTCAGTCATTAATGCCATGAATATAACAAGGACTTGATCATTTCTACTTAATTAAAGAAGTGGATCTTCAGAATCTTTCTATTAAGAGTGTCTTTCTTTCATAGAGTATGTTTTAAATAGTTTCATTTCTCTCTCTTCTTTTTCTTCTTATTCTAAAGATATTTGACACAGCAATTCCAATTTTCTTTCTAATGGCCAATGTTTAAAATGGCTTACATACAATTATTTCTTTCCTCTAATCTTTGGCTGAGCCCTTTGCTCTAAAAACTGAAAAAAAATAATCCATTTCTTTCTGTCCCAGGAGGAAATATAACTGTCATTTCTGCATGAAGGATATTGAATCTAAAGTAAATAACTAGCCAGGATTTAAAAGCTTCCATCTTTAAAGCAAACAAATACCAAATTAAATACATCTAAATGAGAAGAGGGAAAATAGGAAAATATTTAGCAAGGATAAACAGATACTGCATCAGAAAAGAAATAAAAATGAAAATCACCGAGGCTACTTAGAGAATCAATTTCTATAAATGTAATTGTAATATGCCTTTCTTCTCCCGTTTTCTTTTTTCTATTAATTTTTCATTGCTTCTTGGAAAATTATGGGTTTACATTGGAGCGGTTACTAGTTTTTTAAAAACTATAGCTTTATTTTTATTTTCTATTTATAAGCTAATTTATATTTACAAGTTAAATGTATATAAAAATAATATATAATACATTCATTGACAAAATTTTATATTAATATGCAATTACCAGTCAAGATGTTTTACAACTTCGATTTCTTAAAAAGGAGAAGATGAACTGGAAGACTTCAGAAGATCTGTTACAGATTACTGCCTATCTTTTCAGCACATGACCAAAAAATACATGTGCAGCAAACAATACCTATCTGCTGCTTTTGTGGCCTTTGATGTGATCTGGTGACCTCTTAGGAAAAGCTGAAGAATATCACTGCTAACCAACAGTTGCTACTGCTGTTAATGCAGAGTAAGACTTATGCGATGAGCAGCTTTCTGATCCAGTTTCTATGTCTTAGGTGGTTAACCAAATCTATGTTTGATCCCTTTTTATTTAATATCTATATAATTTCCATAAGTAAATGCCTGCAAAGAATATATTGACATGCCATAAAATTGGGAGGCTGCCTTTGTCCAGGTCTGCCAAGAAGAGCAGCTAGCTATTAATTATGGTGAGACAAAAGTCATTTTTTCCTCAACAACTTTAAGATCCACAGATGGCATTAGGACATAGGACAGGTGCCAGAAATCAATTTTTCCTTCTGGAAAGAAAATTGTGCATATTAATTGCCTCTCCTCAGTGGCTCAAAAATGGCCCACAAATTTATTAAGATTTCATCTCAAGCACGGAAGGTTTTATCCTTGCACTTCTTCAACTTTTGGTTAAAAAAATCAGCCAGTCCACTACTATAAGGAGCCTTCAAAAATTTTAGTCACATTTTTTAGGATCCCTTTCTTAGTAGTCACCTAGACTCAACGCAGATTAGAGACTGGATTGTCCAAAATTCAGCCAGATTCTGTTAGTTATCCTCACAGCATGACTAAGGGTTATTCTGGCACCAACTTAGTTGCTGCTGCTAATATCACTTGGCAATTTTAGATATGCTTAGTGAATAATTTAATTATTTGTGCTACCTCAGTATCTCTGTCTCTCTCTCAAGTTTGCATAGTCACTGATCCCTTCAGGCCTGTACACAATTGGATAAAAACCACAAACATAAAAAAAAACTATATTATGAAATAAACAGTATAAAAAACAAATATATAATCCCCTAGGGCAAGAGAAGATAAAAATGGCCACCTTAACAATGGAACCATCTAAGTATATCTCAGATTCCCTGGGACTCCTGACCCTGATGTCATAGCCAAATCTTGAAGGTCTTCTAGAATGTCAAAAGGGATGGACCCAGTGGTGGGATTCAGCCAGTTCGCACCCCTTTGGGAGAACCGGTTGTTAACTTTCTGAGCCGTTTGGCAAATTGGTTGTGGGAAGAAATCATTAAGGCAGAGAATCGGTTGTTAAATTACTTGAATCCCACCACTGGATGGACCTAATCTAATTTCAGTACTTTTATTGACACTGTAGTCTTCTGATGTGTATATTTAGGTTTCTTAAAGCAAAGCAAAACAACATAGCTGTGACAATCATTTTGTCTCAATGGTGGCATGCATAAACAGATGTTCAAATGAATAGAATTCCCTTTCCCATAGAACTCATTTCAGTGGGATGGGTTGAAAGAAAGACAAATATATAAATAGAATATGGTCCAATCACACACTCAGAAACCTTCTGCTTTAACTGGAGGAAGCACAGTAAACATCTTCTTCTTTCTTCCAACAGGAAGCCTCTCTTGGATTGTGTTCTCTCCAAGACAGCAGGAAGTACTGCTGATCGCAGAAAGAAAAGTTTACATCTAGCTAAAATGTCTGGTTCACTCATAATGTTAGGATACAATATGATACATTTACCATTATTTTTTGTTTGTATTCCAAAGTCTTTGTCTTATTCATGCATCATGCTAAACCAAATCAGATAATAATATAGGTTACCTGGGGGAATATATAATTTTAACAGTTGAATAGAGATAATGTAGATTTGATTCAGAAAACCAGTTTGATGTAGTCGGTAAAGCACCAGATTAGAAATGGGAGACCATGAATTCTAGTCCCATTTTAGGCCTGAAGTCAAGTGGCTCAGTCGCGCTCTCTCAGATCCCAGGAAGCCTATTTATATTTAATTCAGCATATTTCTAAGATTATTTCATAATCTGCATAATTACAACAGACCATGTTTGTGAAATAAATCTATATTGGAACATTATTACATAAATTAATCCAAACATTGTGGTTATTAAAACCCTAGCTTTTGACAATATTTTCATATTTAAAGCATACAAACGACCTTTTATACTATTGTTTTAGTGAATCTTCAGCTGGAGTGCTTTGTTTTTATTTTATTTGTATTAACTTTACTGTCTACCTTCAGTATAGGGGAGATAGGAGAGAACAAATATTTTAAATAAAAAAAAATATTGTTTTCTGGATATAACAATCACCATTTTATTTTCTAGAAAGCCCTGTCTTCTAAAGGGGAAGAGATGACCATCTTCCTCAGAAGCTGCAATGACCTGGGAAAACAAGGTTCCATAATGGCTTAGCTTGAGGGACCAAATCTTCCACACATCCAATAATATTCAGAGTCCCTAAATTATCTAGAAAAATCTGATCCACTCATCTTTTCATCTTTCATTATATTCACTTTGTGACAAAAAGTGACTTAAACAGAACTGGCTCCAATACTTGCCTTTTTTTCCCCCCATTTCCACTTTTTTTCATTTTATAAAACAATGAGCCCACAGTATATATTTTCCACAGATACTTGTAGGTGTCTGTGTAATAAAGCAGCTACCTCTGAGCACCAAATCATTACTCAACCAACAGTTGTGCTTGCAAACATATTTCTAAAGATTTTCATATGAATTCAGCTGTAAGGCCTCTTATGCATCTCCCTGCTTTCCTTCATAGGCACCGAGATAAAAAAGAAATGTTGGCCTTAACTCTGGATTCCCATCTATTATCACATTTATGTCACAACCTCTGTTTTATTCAAATAGTGGAGTTTTGTGAATTATATCCTAGGCCTCAGAAAAGCTTAAGGAGTTTTACAATTGGAAAGTGTCACACAATTTCACAGAGCGAAATTGAATGTAAACAGTATATAAGCAGGAACATTGGCCACTTGTAAAATAACTCCCATGCCCTTAACGCCTGCATTGCCAATTATATTCTTTTCTGGTAAACAGGAGATGATGACATTTCAGCAGTTCAAGGCAGTGAGCGCATAAGACTATCTAAGAAAAGCAAAACAAAAAAAACAAAAACCCAGGAGCAGAGAGAAGGGGAATTAAAAAGTAAAAATAAAAACAGAAATCTTTTTTTTTAGATTAAAAAGCATATTATTTCTACCAATCTGAGTTAAAGATAGGCTTAGATGCAACCTTCCTCTTCTGCCCCCATCTTTTTGCTAATCATATTACAGATTAAAGTCTTAATTTTCTTAAGTGTTCCAACTTTTCTAGCAAGAATAAACTTTGAACTTTGTTTTAATGATACAAGGAAAGTCCTTCTTTGAACTATCACTAAAAGAGTTGCTTGAAAGAGAGGGTGGGGGGAAGGAAAACAGAGGCAAAAGGAATTTCAACAGCAAAGCACTTTAAGTGATGGAGGGGAAACCACAATGTATAAAACATATAACTCGGGCTCGGCAGAAATGTACTAAATAAATAGTGATGCTAAGTGACATTTCTAACAGTGTAGCCTCGGTGTCTTGTCATTAACACAATTATGTCAGTACAGTCAATCAGCACATTGCCCTGACTTTAAAGGAAGAATCTGAATGCACGCTATTAAAAGTTTGAGGTAGAAAAGCAAAGAAATTACAAGGGTGGGGGAGTCATCACATTAAAGCAGCAATATGACTTCATAGTTATTTGTGGGGTGTTTTTTTTTCTAAAAAAAGCAAGATGCAAGTCCCACAGGGCTGTACTGTGTATGTTTCAAATGCTTTCTGACTGCAGAAATGCTAACATTATTTCTATGATTTCAGAACCATAATGTAATATGTAATATAGAATAGCCATCTCATAAGCCAAGAAGAGAAAGACCAAACATCCCCCATCCACCCACCCACCCACCTCAGGACAAATACTCATTTGATAAATGAGAAGCTGATTTACTACTAAAAGGGTAATCAATGGAGATTTAGGGCCTTTGAGGTATGAGTTGTAACATGCTACAGTCAAGCATTCTCCATTCAGGTGCTTTCCCCCAATCTGTTCAAATTAAGTCTCAAAATATCCTAATAAGCATAGACCAAAATATTATTTTGGGGAAGGCACGCAGCAGATGTAATGTTATCTAATCCATATTCCTTTAAGCGTCCATAGTGATATTTCCATTAACTGCATCAAGGGGGTGAAAGTAGAAAGCAGAATTCCCATCTGGAACATTCAGAGGTTCCTTGTATGCCAATGTAAAATAATTGAACGTTAAACTGGAAGAGATTTTCAAGGTTATCCCATCCCCTGTTCAATCTAAGAGCTAAAGTTAAAGATGCAGTTGTAGCATCCTAGACAGATGGCTGTCCAGCCTTTGTTTAAATATCTCCAGTAAAGGAGTGGCCACCACCTCCTGTGGCAATCTGTTCCACCACTTCCTGAGATAATCAGTTCTATAGATGAAATGCTCTCATCATTATGTTCAGCTGAGATATGCTTCCTTGCCATTTCCTCTCATTCATCGAACAGACCATCAATTCAGAAACTTACTTTAACAAATTACAATAAACGGTGACACCTTTTGGGCCCAAAGGTGATCAAAACAAACCACGAGCATACAAATCCCTCCTTTAATCTATTTAATGAGGTATCTGTAGATTTGTATGCCTTGTTAGGTTGGCGGGCAGGAGGATAAAAAAAGAAATTAGCGGATATTTAATTATGTAACTATTTTTCTCTCTCTTTTTTTTTTAGTAAAACCAAGCAACTTATTAAGTACAGTGACCTGGCAAAATAAAACTTAGGTCCCTGGACATGAATAGACCTATCTGAACTTTATGCTGGAACAAGAGAGAACAAATTTCCACATTTTTCTGTGTGACAGCTCTTCAGCTATTTGAATGGAGATATGTCTTCTTTTATCTTCTCAGCTTCAGGGTGAACATATACAAAGTCCCTCCAGCTAGCCTTTGCTTTCTGGCCCCTTCACTTTCCTGTGTGCTTTCCTGTGGATTTTCTTTTTAAAGGTCAATCAGAACCTTAGGAAATCTTGCCTAGATTTATATAAGATTTGCTTTATATGAATCTTGCCTCATATAATGCCTCAATTTACCTTCCAAGGTCAATTAATGATGCTTACTGAAGCTGTAGCATTCATTTCATAAGATTCCTTCCATTAATATGAGACGGGAACCTCTTATCTACAGACAAATATGGTATTATTGTGTATCATCCAACAAAACCTAAATCCATAGCCCTGAGTTTATGAAAGATACTGTCTTTGGATCTGATTCTGAATAAGTGGAACAGCTATCTGAATAGAATAACGGAGTTGGAAGGGACTTTGGAGGTTTTCTAGTCCAATTCCCTGCTTAGGCAGGAAATTCTACAGACAAGTGGTTATCCAACATCTTCTTAAAAACTTCCAGTGTTGGAGCATTCACAACTTCTGGAGGTAAGTTGTTCCACTGATTAATTGTTCTAACTGTCAGGAAATTTCTCCTTAGTTCTAAGTTGCTTCTCTCCTTGATTAATTTCCACCCATTGCTTCTTGTTCTACCCTCAGTTGCTTTGGAGAATAGTTTGACTCCCTCTTCTTTGTGGCAACCCCTGAGCAATGGGTTGCCCCCGGTTCACACAGGTTCTATTGAACTGGTAGTAAAACCGGCGGGAGGCTCCGCCCACTGCCCCCAGCATCATCAGAATGCTTCTGCGCATGCACAGAAGAGTGTGCATGCACATGAGCTAAGCACGCGCGCACGGCCCCATTACGAACCGGTAGTAAAGGTAAGTAGAACCCACCTCTGCCCCTGAGATATTGGAACACTACTATCATATCTCCCCTAGTCCTTCTTTTCATTAAACTAAACATACCCAGTTCCTTCAACCATTCCTTGTATGTTTTAGCCTCCAGTCCCCTAATCATCTTTGTTGCTCTTCTCTGCACTCTTTCCAGAGTCTCAACATCTTTTTTACATCGTGGCGACCAAAACTGAATGCAGTATTCCAAGTGTAGCCTTACCAAGGCATTATAAAGTGGTATTAACATTTCATGTGATCTTGATTCTATCCCTCTGTTTATGCAGCCCAGAACTGTGTTGGCTTTTTTGGCAGCTGCTGCAGACTGCTGGCTCTTTTGAATCTTTTGAAAGTTATATTAATCACTCCTCTTTTAGCTCTCATACATAGAGTGAGAACCCAGACGGCTACTTCATGAGCAAATCTCTTGGTGGAACACTTTGTTTCCTCATTCTCATTTTGCTTGAACAATAAGTACATTTTAATAATTTTTTGAAAATCAATTTTGGTGTAATTAGACAAGCCAGTGTTTATGTTAGCCAAACATTAGAGAAGAGAGTGCTCTTTCTCATGCCTGCTTGCTTTTTAAAAAAAAATCAATATATAAGTTAACTTTTTGTTTCCCCTGTTGGATCTAACAAAATGTTCACTGAACTTTCTTCACCCTTTCAATCTCTGCATTGTCAGCAAAAATGCAGTAAGGAACATTAATTATCAGATGTGCCCATTTTATGACTGTTAAATACCTCATTAGATTCTGTTTTGGACATTGCATTTATGAACATTTTTTAAAAAAAAAAAAATTAGGCCTGCTTGTAGTAGGTTCAAGATCATCTATGTTCAGTATATATAAGGTTTTTTTTAATAAATTAAAGCACTTCAAGTAACTTAATTTAATTTATTTCAGCAGGCTGGCCTGGCCTAACTCTCCTCTTTTAAATTTTTAATTCGTGATTTTATAAATTGGGTGTTTTAATCTGTGTTTCGGCCAAAATATTTAATAATTTTAAGGGATTTTTAATATTTGTATTATCTGTATTTTATCTTGGCTGTTCACCGCCCTGAGTCCTTCGGGAGTAGGGCGGTATAGAAATTTGATTAATAAATAAATCACAAAAAAGAGAACATTTGGAAAATGTGTAATCACAGCCTTCTCTGATTTACAGGCTCAAAGGGCTTTCAGAAGAAGTCAAATAAATATAATATAGAAAAGGTTTAAAAGAGCTACTGAATGCAAACTCTACAGTGTTCAATGATTTTCACTCATTCGTCCATGTTACCATTAAAATAATATCTACTACAGTTTTACATCCATCCACCCATGTAAACACCTTTATGATAATTTCTGTTACACAACTCTGCCTTTCCTCAGTTAGGTTAATGAGTATATATTAGGTTTGCTTTAACCAATACAGTTTTGGTTTTCATATTATACATGCTCATCCGACTCCAAAAGTAAAAAAAAAAAAAAAATCCTTGTCCTTTAACAAAAGAAGGAAAAATGTGGCAGAAAAGGTGTTTAAAATATATCATCTGTCCTAACCTTTCTTCCATTAGGGAGAATATGCCTGGAAAAAAGATTAAATACAAATTTGCTTTGCTTTTAAACCCACTTAAGAAGCACCTATCCCATCTGTCCATATAAATTCCAATGGAAAACACGATGACATGCAATTACTAATCTCAATGTACACAGCTATGCCTCAGGGACTTGGTGGTTCATATTTTACTGTTCTGTAATCAAATACAAAACTAATGAGTAAAAATATGCTTCCCCCAATAAATTCCCAGCACCTGGACAAGCGTCTGACAGGGAAATGGAGGATGCTCAGACAAAATTCATCCTGCAAAGCTATTAAAGTGTTATACTTGCCAACAAGTGTTCATTAAACAAGAATGAAGGATCTTTATGCCAGTTTCTTACCAAAGGCTTTTTAATATTTTAATGGAGAGTAAAGACTATTTATCTGAACTCTGATCAGTTAATGTTCAAATCTGTTATGAAGAAACAAGGAGTTCTTTATAATGCCTTTCATAATAATCCACTTTGCAATGCTTCAAATAAAGACTAAGCACTGTAAAAGATTATGGTGCGTATAAACAAAATCAGTTTCATTTTGAAATTACATATATGGTTATTTCTCCAACCCCTGAGCACATTAGAATCATGATATATATTTTTTTAATTTAAAGAGTGTTTTTTTACAAACACTCCAAGATACAAATGGAAAATAAGATTGGAGGCGACATCACTCGTTCAAGAGCAGAGAACATGAGAGCCTATTTTATGGGATGGATGAAAGACAAGTGAGAACAGCAGAGCAGACAAAGATAGGCCATATACCTCTTTAGGAAATGAAAGCTTAGATAGAGGTGATGGTAATCAAGAGATAATCTTCCTGAAGGCATTTGTGAGCTACTTCTCATGTTACACTTGACATGGGTACTGTGCTATTGTGCGTATTGGAATGTTAAATTGTGCAGCTTTTCTCAGATAGAATGTAAGCTTCCCTGCAGGCAAATGTATTATGTGTACTTTCAGATAGAGGATTTCATAGTCTTTTGTACTATATTCACATATTAGCTTCCATTTTCGATGCTTTTTGGAAAGCAGGGTTGAGGGCTATTCTTGAAGTTACTCATCAGCATATTATGGTGCAGAAGTTCTGCATAGTTTAAAACTAGTCCTTGTTGCCATCAGATTTTTTTTTTTTAATGTATGGAATAGGTACTTGAAGTTTTCTAACAAAATTGACATAGTAAACAAAATGTTTGATGTCAGAATGTGGTACAAAACATCAATGGATAACATATTGATAGTGAAGATTCAGTATTTTTTCAAGTATTGCTTCATATACAGTAAAAGGACTCTAATGTGCCAGTATCCCAAACACTGATGCACTCCAAATGCACTGGATCATGAGTCCTACCCTAGGACTCTGCTGGAGGGGGCGGCACTGGTTTATTTCCCAAAGGTAAGAAATCCAATTTCTAGCTACCTTGGAGAACTAATTTTTGTTTCCACCCATTTTTCAAACATAGTTGAAATATGTGTTTTGAGGGGCATGCTCTGTCCCACCTTCTTTTCTCAGCTTCAGTAGCTATCTATGACACAGACCATTGTCTTTCCCAGAAGTTCTCAAAAGAGCCTTAAACTCTTCCCCGAAAGCTTCAGCACTCCCTGAGATTGGACAGATTATGTTCAGAAAGAGTTTCCAGCACCACCCTATCCACATTTGGAAATCACCACCGCAAAGACAAACTGGGGAGAAGGGGAGGAAGGGAATTGGTTGGAATTTATAGCACCTTGATGTGCTTTGCAAATCTAATGGATGATAATGTGGCACAGCTCTACAATTCAGAGAATTACCAGCTGTTCTGATTACAAAAATAGGAGCTGTAATCCAACATATTTTGAAGACACTCTCATTTAGCCTAGCTTTAACAGCATGTTCTTCTTAACTCTCAGTAGGTTGTTTAGGACTTTCCTACAGAATCAACTCTTAAATAGCCACTGTCATGTACACTCTGTGGATGAGTCAAAAGTCATAATGCTGTACATTCTTTCAATAAACTATTTAACTTGACAAGTTCATCCTGATCTTAAAGACATGCTTTGCTTCTCTTGGAGACTCTTTTTCTTTCACTACTGCCATATATATATGTGTGTGTGTGTGTGTGTGTGTGTGTGTGTGTGTGTGTGTGTATCAAACTATTCTAAAAATATGAGTTCCAGGTATATTAGTAAAGAAAGAAGCAGACATTCTGCGAGCTCCAGAACTTAAAATTTTAAAATAATTAAAAAAATTTATTCTACTAAGCTTTCGTCAGCCATCTGCTGACATTGTCAGAGTAGGAATTAAGCCTCCATCATCCAGCATGACAACAGCAAAAACAACACAGCTAATTACAAGTGGGAGACGGCTGGAAGGGCCTATTACACGGGCAATGGCCAAATTGATTAATGGCATATAAAGGCCGAGATCTCTGTAATGGTAGTTTAATACTCTGACGATGTCAGCAGATGGCTGACGAAAGCTTAGTAGAATAATTTTTTTTAATTATTTTAAAATTTTAAGTTCCGGAGCAAGTAGGGGGAACAGAACAATGTCAGGTTCTAGTGCAGGGGGTGTCAAACTCAATTTCACTGAGGTTTATGGGGGCAGGGTGGGTGTGGTGCAACTTAAACCAAAGCTTCATTTCATGACAACACTTGTGTCGGGGGGTGCCTGTGGTGGCCCGAGTGTTCTGCCAGCGAAAACGGACTCCCAAGCTTTTCCCATTTTCGGTTGTGACAGCCTCCTGCAACCCTCCGCCAGCCCTCCCATGGCTCTCCTGAGCTCCATTTTCACTGGCAGAGGCACCACCAGCTGGTCCTTTGCTGTTTCCAGGGTGGCCCCACGGGCCAGATCTAAGCACCCTGTGGGCCGGATCTGGCCCCCAGGCCTTGAGTTTGGCATCTCTGTTCTAGTGGGTTAGTTTTTTTCACTCCTTTTCTAAAGCTCTATCTCTTTAGCTTCAGATCTTAATGCCTTTACTTTATTTACATTTTAGTTGCTTTAGTTTTATCTTTTGCATGTTTGTACTTTTTTGGATTGTTTTATGACCTAAGATTCCTTAAGTAAGCTGTTTGAGTATTAAAAAATAGGATATAAACTGAAAGACTAAAGAAGAAATGAAGAATCAATCTATCAGATCCATCTAGTCCGCTGGAGAGGAGAACAGATAAACTTGAAAGATATTCTCAGATGGACTGGTGGCAATGTGATTCTTCAGTACTATTGACTCAAAAGTGATTTTTCTTTTGAAAAGACAACTGGACTGATTTTTTGAGGAAATCAAAACATTTCACTTCCTATCCTGGGAGCTTCATCAGTTGTATTGGATGCTGTGGGAGATGGATATTCATAGACATTCAGCATGATTGGTTTGTTCCATCTTTAAATGCACAGAATTGTTCATATTTTCTGATTATTCTCTGCTTAAACATTGTATCTCATCAAATACACGGACCCACACAGGCTAACCCATTGTGTGACAGAAAAGAAATGGTGAAGTATCAAGACAAACATACAAAAACAAATTTGATTTTCCTCCTTTCTATTTATCAATTAATCTTGGATTCTGGATGCCAATCCAGGATCTTTTCTTGAAATTTTGGAATGAATTATATCAACAGTTTTGTTGACCCCAATTCTAAATAAAGGGCTGACTATTAACAGCTTTATACCTTTGAACTTAAATCCAATACAGTATAACAGCGCATATTTAATTTTTTATTTCTTTTCTGGCTCTAAATTTTAGTGTCTAATCCAAGCAACGCACATGAAAATTCATGGAAAGTTGCCCAGTGACAAGAGTAGCAATCAGATCTATCCATCTTTCACCCTCTCTTTCAATCAGAGTACAATACGCAACTTAAACCAAAGCTTCATTTCATGCAAGTCTATTCAGTTTCTCATGAAATCAAATGTTAATGAATACTATGTAAATTTTGCTTTTCCCAGTTAAAAAGTGTGCATGTGTGTAAAATAGAAATTGCTGTTTTGCATTTGCATATGTGAAATTACACAATTGTATGCACAGCTGCTGGTTTTATATATCCATCTGAAGACATGGCATGGAGCAATAGTTTTATATCTCTGGAACACAATTCATAGATTCTTACACAAGTACATTGAGCAGCTTGAAATACAAAGGCTGGTTTATAGATGGTATATAACATTTAACTGAATGTTTATTAATCTGAACTATTTTGGCAGCATTATACCTTGTGTGATCCTGGATAATGATCTCAGTTACATGATAGAATAGTACAAGACCCTCATCTTACTCTCAGAATAGATAGAAGGTTCTTACCTCAAATTATGGGTCATGTTTAGAGACTTTTTGGCAAATCTTCATACGTTCTTTGAAATTTAAAAATCTTATAACCCATAGTGTACAAGGTAGATGGAAATTGCACTTATTTCTTAGAAAGTTATGTAGAAGAAGAAAAAAAGCACTTCCATCTTTAATTTCTAAAAGAAACAGTTGTTTATGACAATATTGGTCTCTTTGTCCAGGTTTCTTCCTTGATATTCCTAGAATTGGCCACATGAGTGTGTAAATTGGTATGGTTCTATGATTAGTTCAGAAAGTGTCAAAAATCAGTTCCCAAAGCTCAAGGTTGCTACACAGATCTGGACATTTTGCAAGTTAGAAAAACATGGAATGGACACATTACCTTGTACAGGTAATAGCAATATCAATAGCACTTAGGCTTATATACTGCTTCACAGTGCTTTTACAGCCCTCTCTAAGCTGTTTGATATTGCCCCCAACAATCTGGGCCTTCATTTTACCCATCTTGGGAGGATGGAAGTCTTAGTCAACCTTGAGTCTGGTGAGATTCGAACTGCCAAACTGAAGGCAGCTGGCAGCCAGCAGAAGTAGTCTTCAGTACTGCATTCTAACCACTGTGCCACCGCGGCTCTGATTTAATCCTCAATTTATGACCACAATTGGACCCAAAATTTTGCTAAGAGAGACAGTTGTTAAGTTAGTTTTGCCCCATTTTACGATCTTTCCCGTCATGGTTGTTAAGTGAATCACTGCAGTTATTAAGTTAGTAACACAGTTTTAAGTAACTCTGGCTTCCCCAATTAACTTTGCATGTCAGAAAGTGATCACATGATCTGGGACATTGCAACCATCATAAATGAGTCAGTTGTCAAGCATTTGAATTTTAATCATGAGACCATGGGGATGATGCAATGATCATAAGTGTGAAAAACAGTCACTAAACAAACTGTTATAAGTCAAGGACTACCTGTATATAGAATTGAATCATGAACTTTAAATATTCCATACAGCATCATTACAAGTTCATGGTATCTCCGGACTATTTTTAATCATGAGAATAATCCATAGCCAATCCCAATAAGTATTGATTCACTTTAGTAGATCAACCTAATACTACATTATCAAAGTATAATTGGTTGGCTACAATCTTTCCACATTTCCATTTGAATAAATCCATGGATTCACATATAACCCAATCCCAACTATTGTATATCCTGGTTCATTTTGGAAGATGAACAGACTGTTGCAATTATGCTTGACTAAACTCAGGATCCTTTTTATATAAAATATGGCCAGAGAATCAGCATCTGCAAATTCCTGTGTTTTATCACATCACAGATAAAAAGACTTCTTAATTTTGCTTCAGCCTTGAACAAATATTTAGCAAGTAAAAATAAATCATTTGGAACACACGAAAGATATACTAGAAAGTAATTCCTCTGCAATGTAAAATTAATTTGGGTGATGCACAAACCTAAGATGCAGCAAAGAATATTACTTTATTATTATTCTTTAATTTAATATTATTGATTCAGTACGATTATAGCGAAAAAGAAAACAAAGCATCCTACAAAAAAGGATTTAAATAAATAAAAAAGTCAATTAAGATACAATTCAATTATACATACATAAAAGTTAGTGCAACTCCATTTTAAGACACATTTTTCAGCACAAATTGAAATGATTGTGGAGTCATCTTATTCAGTTATTTGTTTGTGCCAATGTAGAGCCAACTGAAAAGCTGATAATTCACATGTTTTCTCAAGGCAGTTTTTGGTTTATGATCCATAAGCATCTTTCCCAGATGCAGCACAAGTAATCCTCGATTTACAACCATAATTAAGACCAGAACTTCCATCGTTATGTGAGATAGTAATTTTACAATATTTTTCTGCAATTGTTAAGTGAATGACCATGGCCATTAAGTGAATCAACAACAGTTTGACTAATTTAACAACTACAGTGAGTCACTTAACAACTGTGGCAAATAAGGTCGTAAAAGGGGGAAAACTCACTTAACAAATGTTCTACTTAGCAACAGAAATTTTGGGGCCAGTTGTGATTATAAGTCGAGGACTACCTGTATTATGAATTGCACTGTGTAATTTACTTCTAACTCTCTGACTTTCATATTGTGCCAGAGGTGGTATTCAGCAGGTTCTGGCCAGTTCTGGAGAACTGGTAGCGGAAATTTTGACTAGTTCTGAGAACCGGTAAATACCACCTCTGACTGGCCCTGCCCCCATCTATTCTCTACCTCCCAAGTCCCTAATGATCAGGAGGAAATGGGGATTTTGCAGTAACCTTCCCCTGGAGTGGGGAGGGAATGGAGATTTTACAGTATCCTTCCTCTGCCACGCCCACCAAGCCACGCCCACCAAACCATGCCATGCCCACCAAGCCATGCCCACAGAACCGATAGTAAAAAATTTTGAATCCCACCACTGTATTGTGCCTCCCACTCCTCACTCGAATATAAACAATATGGAATGTATGAATATCTGTGAATAGACAGGACCACAGATTTCCACACAGCTCTTGCTTTGCATCCATCAACACAGCAAAGTGGCAAGAAAACAGTTAAAAAGGGGACATGATTCCACAGATCCATGGCTAGGCCAACTAATGGGCAAAAAGAGGAAGGAGGTCTCTTTTTCCTTCTGCTCATCTGTGTGTACACTATATACATCCACGTCTGTTACTGGAACGATTGCTGAGCAGGCTGCTGAAGCTATCCTGAATCGGAGTTCGTATCCGTCCCGCCATGTTATAATTTAAAGCATAAACACATTGGTAGCAATGTCTGGCAGTCAAAATATCTGAATATTTCATTTTCCGAGCTGCCTTGAAAAGGTTTTGTACCCCAAAACCCAGCTTGAAATATTTGTGATAAATAATAAATAAGCCATATTATTCAGCCCATTGGAAATAATTCCAGCCTTCCCCTTAAAACGTCAGGCAGCAAAGCACCTATCAATCAGCTGTTCTCAGGCATGTGTTCTCCTGAGATTCTTTCTCCACCTTAATATTACAGAAGCTCTTTTTGTTTAACATCTTGCCTTGGGTAGAAATTGCTGATGACTTTGTGATATGCACTTGAGAAATATTCGATGGCCTTATTGAGACTCTTCGCTCTTGTTAGAATTTATACTGAATCAGAAGCCTCTAAATACAACAACCCTTTCTTTCAAATTAAATTCAAGGGCCAATCAAAAGTGGGGGGAAATAGCTGGAAAAGACTCAAAGTAGATTTAAAAAATGACCTATTGAAATTCTTTCTCTCTCCCATTCTGCCAACTTAATTTTGCAATGAAGCCAACCAATTGTTTTTATATGGGAGCTGGAATAAGATTGCAGTTGTCCCAGTATATTACCTTATAAGGAAGCTTTTGACAGCACTAGATTGCACTCATAAAAACTAATGAAGATTCTTCCTTAATACACATTTCTTTCTTCCAGTTTAGAATTGAAGTGACAATGTTACTGAATATACCCTGCAGGTTTTTATTTAAATTATGTCCTATAAAACAATGTCCCCTTGTCATTCACCACTAATTCAGCAGAAGTTAAGCCATAAATCTTTCCAAAGGCCAGCAAAGCGCTTAACTTGGCACATCCCTAATAAAATTAGGAATGTGACTTTATTATGTGAACCTTAAGTAGGTTTGGCCAAGATATTAAGATTTTTGCTTATGGCAACAATGGCTAATGTGGATTGGTATTTTCATTATAACGCACCCGACAGCATTTCCAAGTAATGTCTCAGGTTTCCAAATTGGACAATAATTTTCAACAGTATTTGACACATTACTAGGTGTTATGGCTGAAATTCTGTTGCCAAAGCTGCGCACAATTTAGCGTACTTAAAGGCGGTAAAGACTTTTCAGTAATGCTAATTCTGCTGCATAAATGAGGGCAAATTAATTAATACTTCTATTAACGTAACCTGATTTCACTTTGTTCAAGCAGAGAACCACTTACAGGCTTTTAACCCACACTCAGATATATTGTTTCAGCTCAAGGCAATTTTGCAAAACGATTTATACAAGAATAAGCTAAAAATGCTTGTAAGGGGAAGAAGAAGAAGAAAAAAAACACCTAGCAAGGTTTGAGAATCTGAAATGCACACGTTGCATTTTTCCTGCTTTCAGAGGAACAAAAAATTGAAAAATTGTTGGATACGTACACCCTTTATGTATTTTTTTAAATATATAATTTTATCAGGTTGTCTTTCCAGTTCTTTCACCTCTTCCCCCAACAACTTCTTTTCTCGTATTTATAATACTTCTGTTTTCAATTCTATTTTCATTTCTCGGTTTCTTGCTTATCTTTATCTTTCTTGGCACACCATAATCTTTTAATTTATATTGCAGATAGCAAGGCAGGATTCTCACTGTTGGTCATTCCAGCAGCCGATGGCCAGCCCTTATAAGGTGGCTCAGGGCCAAGTCCCTTGTACCTAATATAATTGTACTGTTTAACATGCAGCAATCTCAGCCCTGTGAGAGTATCAAGTCAGGAAAGTTCACTTTATGATAAATACAACATAGCCTGAAAAAGAAGAATGATTGATGCCCAGTAAGCAGACTGTTTATCAGACAAACTCATTTTGCCAACTTTGACATAAACTGTTAGTTTTCTTATCAGAGTGACATTGTGAGACCAGCACCTTGGTAGAAAAACTTCCCAAGAACTCTTCAATGACCTCTAAAACAGCACTATCTTATCATCATCTGACTTTCTACCACAATAAATCATTTACAAATAGGTTAAAAGAAAAGCTGATATTAGAAAAATGGATTTATTTTCTAGAGCTATAGACTTCAAAATGTTCTGAGACTTCCAGTGGAACAATGTGATGTTGATAAAGTGTTCATAAAAACTGCTTCCCTTCCACATTTTGCAAGAGATTGCCTAATGTAATCTCTTCTCTTCCAGGAGATTTTAAATAAACGATTACTAACAATTAGGCTTTCATTATTTTCATGGGCAATTCGGGTCTCATTCCAGGTATTGCCAGGAAAAAAAGAGTATTCCTTAGTTCAGAACATGCTATTTTTCCTAACAACAGTCTTCTGAAGGTTAAAAAAAAAACACCTTGTATTCAAAGAAGACTAGTGTGTCCTTCAAGCTGGTAATAACCCCTTCTTTGTAAAAAAAAACAAAAAAAAAACCAGGGAGAATTATTATCTGAGGTCAGTCTGAGGTCCTTCTAATTCTTCCTTAATTTTTTTCCTTTGTCCCAAAGGTGGTTTTTGCAAGAGGCAATTAGACTTTCCTGTTTTTCTTTGAAGACGTTTCGCTGAGAACTGAAGAAGCTTCTTGGATGAGAAGCAAAACATCTTCAAAGGAAAACAAGAAAGTCCAGTGGCCTCTTGGAAAAAAAAGCATCTTTGGGACAACCATGACCAGGATAACTGAGAATCTCCACAGACATTTAGCTACTGTATGCACTTTTTCCTTTGGCTTTCTTAGTCTTCTGTGACTGAGGCAACAGGAAAGAAGCCCAAGCATCACTGATACGCAGCTGGATCTACAAGAAGACATTGTGGATGATGGTCTATAAAGCCAGTGTCAGACGGCATTAGGCCAATTCCCAACCCAGTTACTCAATACACTTTCTAAGAGTTTCCTTTGCTTAGTTCCTTTGGGCCATTCTATTGCTGCATCTTTAGAAATTTGTTGGAAGAAGCAATCCTTAAACTAGACCAACTAGACAATATGATGACTTGACTTGCTCTTTTATTGCTGTCATTGTTGTCTGCATCTTATACGTCTGACAGGCATAACCTGATATTAAGAATAAGAATCAGCACTTTTCGGCCCAGGTGTACAAGACTGCCTTCTTCCTTCTCCATGTTTATTGGGAAGTAATTCACTGTTACAGGGCGGTATTTTATTAGGCAAGGGTGAGCATGTTTATGAAATATACCACTGGCTTCAATTTAGCCCTAAAATTGCTACAATAAGAAAAGTAGTAAAAAAAATTACATGTTATGTTTGCCTTCTACCCACCCTTGATATGACTCATGTTACTACTGCCAACTTCACATCTGGATAATACTTATCTAACTAAGTATGCTCCAATGAAGAGAATGTACAGGTAATCCTTGACTTATGACCATTTTTTTAACAATGATTTGAAATTACAACAGCCTCATGAAAAGTGACTTATGATCCATCTTTTGACCAATCCACCACCTCTGTAGTCATGTGATTGCAATTTGGCACCTGGCAACTGGTTTGTATTTAGATGGTTGCACCATCATGCAGTCATGTAAACATGACGTGAGATCTTCTGAGTTGGCTTCTGTCATGCAAATTCAATTGAGGAAATGCATTCATCTAATGATTGTGTGATTCACTTAATGATGAAGTTAAAATGACCATAACATTGAATCCAGTCACATGATGACTTTCTTAATGGCTACTTTGCTTACCGACTGAAATTCCAGTCTCAGTTGTGGTCATAAGTAAAAGACTGCATGCACTTATACTGTGGAGTCCTTGGTGCTTCGTTATTATTACAGGTAACATCAGTGCTAGAACAATGTTAAATTATGTACTAAAACAATAAGTTAAAACAACAAATACAGGGTCAAGAATAAATGGGTGCTGATTGAATATGGATTAACTACAAAGTGAATAACTACTATTAAAGAAGTAGATTGAGCGGCTTGATCTTACTGGGAGAGAATGAATGAGGATCAGATTGTAGAACAAATATATGAAGACTGAGAAAATATTTTAAGGCAGGGGTCCCCAACCCCCGGTCCGTGGACTGGCACAGGTCTGTGGCATGCCAGAAACCGAGTCATGCAATCAAGTGAAATCCCATCCACAGGATACAGACAGCAGGTGAAACCATGCCTCCTTCGGTCCACGGGAAAACCTCTTTCCACGGAACTGGTCCCTGGTTCCCAAAAGGTTGGGGGCCGCTGTCTTAAGGGAAGAAGAAAGACGAAGAAGATTATAGCTGGATGGAGTTGATGAGATCTTGAAAAAAGAACAGGTAAGAAGTTTAAAGAACAAATGGCAATGTATGAGGTATATAGATATGGTTAAAGCAAGAATAGCTTGCAAGGATGGAAAGGTATGGAGAACTATAATGAATAGTGTTGGTTCAAAGTAATGTTTTCTCAGCCTTTAATTTCTTTGGCTATTTCTCATTCCCTTTTTGCATTTTGTATATTATTTCTTACATTGAAAGGACTAGTGTGATGGTTATATTGTATATACATATGTGCACCCTATTAAGAAAATGTTATAATTGTGTATATTTTGAAATGATGGGATGTGGTGGCTCAGTGGCTAAGACGCTGAGCTTGTTGATCAGAAGATTGGCAGTTCAGCGGTTCGAATCGCTAGTGCCGCGTAACGGGATGAGCTCCTGTTATTTGTCCCAGCTTCTGCCAACCTAGCAGTTCGAAAGCACATAAAAAATGCAAGTAGAAAAATAGGGACCACTTCAGTGGGAAGGTAACAGCGCTCCATGCGCCTTCGGTGTTTAGTCATGCCAGCTACATGACCACGGAGATGTCTTCGGACAGAGATGAGCACCGCCACTAGAGCAGGAAATGACTAGCGTGCATGTGCAGGGGAACCTTTACCTTTTTATATTTTGAAAGGACTGAGCAAATGTTAATGGAGAATAAGTCTGTACACATCACTGAAGAAAGACTGTAGTTGGAATGTTTGAGGAAGGACTTGCTCAATGTCACCTTGGTATGTACATTTGGAAAACATTTTATAGAAGAATGTAGAGTATTACTTGGCAACCCAGGATAGCTATTCAGAAACATCTGGAAGGCCACTGATTTCCCATCCCATCTGCAGATGCTGTAGATGAGAAGCCATTCAAAAAGAAAGCAAGTAGTACAACCAGTTCCTACATCTTTCCTGAGGAACACTACAATGATTGATCTGGAAAGCACAGTGCTATGACTCTTATTATTTTTACCAAAGTCATAATGCAAGACAAGCAGTTGGTTTGTAGGCATGCTATATTTTCCAGTCCTTATGATTAATGAATTATTTTTTTTAAAAAAACTCAACTCCCCTTCTAATTTTGCTCTATTTCCTTCCTTCCTCCAAAACTAAAAATGAAAAAGAGTCAACAAGATGTAATCTGACTGCATCATGGCCAAGTCTATAAAAACCTGGGCAGCAACAGAAGCAAAAACAAATCTTGGTTTATTGCTGAAGGACACTCACAGAGTAACATAAAGTAAATTTACTTAAATTTACTACAGATAATCATATGCAGATCTGGAGTCTTTATATTTTATAGCTCTTCTTAATTTCATATATTCCTGCTGCAGACATATAAAACATTTCATCATCTGTTTAAACAGAATCCCTCCTCAAAAGAAGTGCCTTTCTAATAGCATTTTCCATCCAAAACTCCTTACTATATTATTTAAAATACTGTTTTCCGTGTCAGGGTTGCAAAACTATGCACACATGACTAATTGAGATCTAACTGAAAACTACACAATTTAAACTAGTGATGGGAAAAAGAGAAAATGGAGCTGCATTTTAAAGGTTTTGCTTAAAATAAAGTAGAGCAGATAAAATCCAGGCTTAACAACACATATTTGTCATGCTCTTCAGAATTCTAAGCTCAGAAAAACAAAAGATTCCCCCCCCCCTTTCTGTTAGCATTTAACATCTAAATCATCATTTTTAAGACTTTCATTTTAAATACAGACACAACATCGAAGAAAATGTGGCTATGAGCCATTAATTGCTTCAAATATCAAAGCAAGTTGTAAAATGAAAGCAGTTCCAGTATTTTAGATATTAGAAAATGGCAAAAGATATTTTGAAAATCCAGGTTTGTTTACTTTTACAAGTTAGGGATTATAATGTTTTGGAACTCTTTTTACCTCAAAGTCTTGCTCCTTTATTGCACTACTTTAAATATGTCAATAACTTGAAGCAAAGAGGTGCTTGAGAATGTACCTTGTGCTCTGCACAAAGTCTAAATTGGGGGGAATACTGTACATCCACACATGTGCTTTTTTGAAACTCATTTATTTTATTATATAATTCATAATAACCTTTCCTCTCTGTATAATACCGATGGAATACTTTTGTATATGTACATTATATCTTGTCATAATATTTCAATCTTGTAATTTCAGTGTCATTTTCTCTCCTCTCCTCTCTCTTTTGTAATCTACATGTCACGTTTTTATCCGGTTTGTTTGCAAATACATTTTTGTTTTGTTTTGCATAGTTTATATTCATTTTCCATTTCTCTTATTGTCAAATAGCTGCCACCGTGAAAGTTTGATTTGCTGCAGAATCTTTTTATTTTCTGGAAATTTCTTTAATGCTTCTTTCATTTTTATGTCATCTAAGATTGCTTGCACTTTCCCTTGTCTCTCTGCTTTTTAAGTTTACTCTTACGTTGTGTAAAATGTCCTCTCTCAAAAGCTTTACTCATGTCCCAAACTCTCCTTATATTTGTACCATCATTAAAATTATTCTCAAAATAATTATTTCAACTAATTTTTAACATTCACCGTTGTTTGTTTTTGTAGCAATGACTCATTCAACCTCCATCTAAAGGAACTACTGTATTTTTCGGAGTATAAAACACACTTCCCTAAAAGTGGGTGGAAATGTCTGTGCAGCATATACAGCAAATGTTGCTGAAGCCCAGCCCACCCGCTCCCCTTCCCCTCGGCCATTTTCAGCTATTCCGCATCATATTTTCAGCCTCTGCATGCTCTATTTTAGACCCGTTCCAGGCTGTGGGGATCGCCACTGATCGCCACCTTTGTGCATTGCATTTTTGGCCTCTATGTATCATGTTTTTGGATGGTTCCCCACCATCTGGAACAGGCCAGAAATGCAACACGCAGAAGCCAAAAATGGGGCGTGCGGAGGCCAAAAACATGATACACGGAGGCGGTGATCAGCGGCAATGTGCTGTGGTGATCGCCGCAGCCTGGAATAGTTTATTGTCGGTATTCTGGGAGGCCAATCCAACTGCCAATCAGCTGCTCGTGCTGAATCAGGCTTATAAAGTTAATGTGCTGAAGCTGACCAGGCTGTTTGCTGTTTGCTGCAAGGATGCTAACCAGATGAATACCAATGGATGCTGATAGGCAGAGGCAGAATTTTTTTTCTTGTATTCCTCCCCAAAAACTAACGTGCGTCTTATACTCTGGACCATCTTATACTCCAAAAAATATGGTAATTTTCCTTTTAAATGTTAACATCACTGTGTTATGATCTATTTATGATTTTGGAAGATAATAGACTTTGTAGATTTTTTTTTTTAATGGATGAAATCAATACTATGAGTCCTAAACTGGGAGAATGGCTCCAATAGATCCCTGGAACAACATCAGACCTCTCTGACCAGAAGAGTGCAGTGCTATGCACAGTTAAAACACTGTGCAAAACCCTCAGACTCCTAGGTCTCTGACAGAGAACCCAAGATTGAGGAAGATACAAACCATCCATAAGGGCGAGAAGAGAATTTTATGAATGAAAATAAATAAATAATCCTTATCTTCTGATGACTATAACTTTGTTGATTGTGTCTTACAATTTATATTGTTTATTTAGTATCCCAGTATGAGTTATGTCCATTGCTTATTTAGTATCCTAAGACTATCACTAAGTGTTGTACCTTATGATTTATGATGAATGTATTTTTATGATGACTATGATCATGATTTATCACTATTGCTTGTATGTACACTGAGAGCTTATGCACTGGAGACAAATTCCTTGTGTGTCCAGTCACACTTGGCCAATAAAAAATTCTATTTATCTCTACTTTTTTGTTCATTCTAGATCTTGAAGCATTGAACAGACATATAAGACTGGATAAGAAAATTGCTGGATGAAGATTAAAAGAGAAATTTATCAACTAAGACCATTTGCTGACACTTTGGTGGTTATTTTGCACGACCCTTTGGAAAAAATAGAAAAATAAAGGATTTTGGTGTATTAGATGGATTCAGAATTACTAATGACAAGACAATGGTGTTAACAAAAATATGAACAAAAAGAATTGAAAGGAAAGTTCAATAAATAAATCATTGTGGTATATGGAGGATTTCAATTATCTTAACATTGATTTGGATAAAATTGGACAACATTTGAGAGATCCAACAAATTCCTAACATGCCTCACAGACAACATTGTCCAAAAACTGAAGGAGACAATATACTAGTAGGGAAGAAATGGTTGAGGAAGCAGCAGGTATAGGAATCTTAGAGAATGTCGCCAGAATATAAGGAAATAGATTGAATCTATAAGAAGAGATCAAGAAGGCTAAGGCATAAAATGAGTTAAGGTTTGCAATAAAGACCAGAAATAATATTTAAAAAGTATCCTTTGCATTGAGCAGAATAAAAGTCAAAGAGGTGGTCAGTGAACTGGCTGAAGAAGAAGATGATAGCGGGGTAACAGATAATATGAAAATCTGCTTAATTCCTACTTTTCATCTGCATTTTTGCAAAAGAAAAAAATCCAGTCTATCAGCAGTTAAGGGACAGAAAAGAAATGCAGGTAAAAATAGGCAAGGGAGTGGTGAGAGAACACCTGGCCACTTTGGATGAAGGCTGGATTGATTATAACCCAGGATGCTAAAGCAACTGGTGAACTCAGAATCACTGACTGTAATCTTTTAGAACTCCTGGAGTAGATTGTTCCAATCTTTAAAAAGGAGGAAAAGTGAACTCAAGAAAATATAAACCAAACAACTTGACATTAATATCTAGGAAAATCCTAGAAAAGAAAATCAAGAAGTAAGTTTGCAAACATTTAGATAGGAACAAGGTGGTTATTAGAAGCCAGGGTCCATTTGTTAAGAAGAAGGAGATGCAAGACCTTACTGTTTTTTTGACAATGTGACTAAATTAATACACAATGAAACAGAGTACAGTGTTTTGTAAGGCATTTGATAGAGTTGACTGTAGCCTTCTGCTTAATAAAATGGAACAATTACTGGTATTGATGATCTCACTACCAGATGGTTCTTAGTGGATCTGGGTCTACATGGAGAAAGCTATGCAATGTGGTACCTCAGGACTTTCTCCTAGGCCTAGTATTCCACATTTTTACAAATTCATTTTTTACAAAGAGATAATAATGATGCTCAGCAAAATCTGCAGATGACACAAAGTTGGCAAGACTTGCTTATAGCTCAGAAGATAGCATCATGGTTCAAAAGGTTCTTGAAAGATTTGAACAGTGGACCTTCTCCAACAACAGCAGTAGTATTGTGAAAAGAATCCGAGTGGCCTGGTAAATTGAAATTAAGCATGAGCCAGCAGTGTGTTGCAGCTGTCCAAACAGCCAATGCAATCTTAGGCTGGATCAACAAAATTATAATGTGAATATTAAACAAAATGATAGTTTGGCTATATACTGTACTGATTAGAAAAATAATTGGTGTCATTTTGTACCTTCTAGAATGCCTCTTTGAATCAAAAGGCAATGCTGAAGATCCAGTGGCTCTCTCTCTCTCTCTCTTTTTTTTTTTTTGCCAAAGAGGGTGCAAGAACCTGATTTGGCCTACAGTACTGTCAAGCAACAGATCTCCCATCTATGCCGCTAGTATATGGTTCAGAAAACATCTAATTCAGAAGAAGTACTACATCTTCATATAAGTCACTGCTCTGCCTACACATAAAACTTCGTAATTCTTATGTGCAGACAAAGAAATCTCAAATCAAGCACCAGATTTGCCTTCAAAGTGAGCCTTCCTGAAGAAATTATAGTGTACTATTATCCCAATCAACCATCATCTTCATCTTCCTCCTCCTCATCAGTAAACAGCCCAAATTGTCAATAATTTTCATCGCAGCCATGTTTTTCTCCCAAAACTGCCTTCCAATGCTACTTTCTATGAATAATTCAGTTTAGAGGCCTTTACCTGAAGAACCATGAATATGTTGCACAGACATTTTCTTCCATTGGTTATTTCTCCTAACATTGTCTTAGTATTCCAAGGATCCCACCATTCATTCAGTGATCCGTCAATGACTTATTGGGATTTAATTCTGAGACCAAAATCAGGACTATACCTATGCTTGAGAAAATAGTTGCCTCAAACTAATGACAATTAAAATAACACCCAATATACCAATATTTAGAAATATTTCCAATGATTACATTTTTTTCGAATATATTATAAACAAATCAAAACTGCTAAAGGGGCCGATAATATTAGCATAAACTCTAGCCACATGAAGAGTCTCTGTTCGGTCCACAATGAGTTAACACGGTAGGTCAAGTGGAAGAAAGAAAAATGAGAGAAACTCCAAAGGAGAAGAATGTGAAATTTGACTCTGGACAGTTTGCATATTTCTACAGACAGATTTAGCAATTTTTCACACAGAAAATTATGCCAACATCAAACTCTTGCAGGTATTCACTACCATCGTCAATTCCCTTTCCTGATTGTTTAAGTTTAATAAAACAAGTATGCTGTTGGCAATCAGGTGTATGCAATTCCAGGAATAATTCAGAAGAGAAAGCAACCCATTGTTCTCCCCATTCCTTTTTGTCTATACAACTTTCATAAATGCAGAATCAAGTATCTTATTTACCTATGCCAACATTCCCCTCTTTCCAGAATACTGCCTGAATTTCTTTCTTTTCATTTAAAATCCACTGCACCAGCAAGTTCTCCATTATGTTACATCACTCTGAAATGTTTGGGAGCAACACATAACAATTGTGTTGCTCCTGACCTTCGCACCTTCCGCCGCGAATTAAAAACATGGCTGTTCACATCGCCCAGCCTGGACTGAGGGGTTTTTTGATTATTTTAATGGGTTTTAATATATGTTTAAATTATATATTTATACATTTATGTATTTTATGAATGCATATTTATGTATTTTACATTTTATTGGGTTTGTTTTTATTTGTTGTGAGCCGCCCTGAGTCCTACGGAGATAGGGCGACATACAAATTATATTAAATAAATAAATAAATAAATAAATAAATAAATAAATAAATAAATAAATAAATAAATAAATTGTGGACAATTTTTTCAGGTCACAGGCCATTTTAATAGTGTCCCAGAAACCTTATTACTCAAGATAGTGGTGACCCCTATCCCCCCAAAAAAAAAGGTGGAGTCAGGAAAAAAAATAAATTCAATTCAATATAGTTAACAATATTGCGTTTAAATACTTAGCTTTCTTTCACAATTACTTGGTTACAACTTCACCCAAGGTTTTGAAGGGTGTATATTTTGGCTCTCTACTATACAGACTACTAAATATTCATAGCTTAAATGTTTGAACAACTACATATTATTTTCCCTCCATTTTCCCTTTTTCTTGTATCAAATTGTAGACTGGGACAAGGGCTTGTTATTTTGTGTGGCCCGATGTGACAATGACAACAACTAATTTAATAGCATTAAAAGCTATTTCAAACAGTACCCACAGTCTATTTAAGTTGCACCAAATTCTATAAGCAGTTCAGAATATTCAGTTAGAACAATTAAATTATTCCAGAACTGAGAAGAAATTTTGGAAGAGATTGGCAGTTTGATTTTCTAAGCAAAACTTGAAATGTATGCACTGAAAGAGGAATAAGGTTCAGCTGCGCACTTCCATCTTGTTCCAACTGTGACTATCACAGCCCAACTGTATGTCAGTTAAAAAGATAATGTCATGCAGAAAATTAAGACCATCTGATCAAATAATGCTATGAAACTCAGTTGGAGAAAGCATCTATTCACATATAACAGTTTGCATCAAAGCAGAAAAATCTGCATAAGAAAACGTCAAGATTTGAATATTTGGGCTAAATGAGACTGATTTAGGGAGTGATGTCTATGTGAATGTTAGGGTAAGGCTGCATGTAATACTGTAATGTAAGGGAGATGAACAGTTTTAAAATATGTCATAGATAGATAGATAGATAGATAGATAGATAGATAGATAGATAGATAGATAGATAATTTGTCGATTCAGTCTTGATGGAAGCTACAGAGAAAATGTTTAATATATCAGGTTCCCCATCTGAAATTTTAATTTAGGGGACAATTAACTGTTGTGATGATAGCTATACTTTTATTAAAGGGCAATACTGTATAGCAGGGGTGTCATGCACTGGCCATGCCCACCCCCAGTTTAGTGAAGGTGGAAAAAGTTGCAATATGTCACGCAACGATAACGTGTCCTCGCAAGTTTGACACCACTGCTATAGAGTATTCATTGTTTGATAATCTTTATCTTTGTTTTTTTACTAAGCACTTTATCTTTTTTCAGCTGCATATCACATGGAAGAATCACATTTTTAGAGTGTCCTGGATGTTAAATGTTTCCTCTCTGATCTGCACTTTACTGCTCTACCTTCAAGTTTCCTAATGTTTTTCACCAGAACTGCTCTTGGATTAGAAGAACAATGTCAAGTAATGCAAACCAATAAAGTGTGGGAAGAGTTTGTTCATTCAGTAATGTACCAGATTTGTTCTTAAAAATCTATCATAAATCAATTTTAGGAGGCAAACACATACTTAAGCAAACAGGTATTTTCTGTCATTTCTGGTATCCCCCTCACCTGGTAGCAATTTGCAAACAAAATGAGTCTTGGCTAGGTTCCCATAGTATGCTAGTCTAAGATAAAATCATATTGTGTGTTATGGAAACCCAGCTGTTGCCTTAGCATGTTAGGTAAACCAGACCATCAAGTTCAGTCATAACATAATTTACTTGTTCGAGCATAGCATACTATGTGAATGCGGCCATTTCCTTTTGTGAACCCAAATTTAATATCTGTATCCAGTTTTCCTTAACCCTATATATCCCTATCTAATAAAACAAAATCTGATGCCATTATTTTGAGAATGCCCTGCCCTCCAAGAATGGGAAATGAAGTCCAGGAGTATTAAATATAGCCTTCTAGCCTTCTGAGAGGAGATTAGAAACGAGACCTTTCACTGCCTATTTCTAAAAATGTGAAATCATTGCAAGCAATAGTATTGATTATATTTAATCTATTATTTAAGTGCAGCATCAGACATGGGTCAGACTATCATGCATTGCCAGTCTTCCTACTGGTTGCCTAATCTTTCTCCAGCCAATTCTGCAACCAAAATACCTTACGTTAATCTCAAATTAAACACTAGCCCCTGTTAAGAAATGCAGAATCCATGCCCACATAGCTACAATTATAAACTCAGTCAGTATCCACACAAAGGGCAAATTATCCAAACTTAAAACAGACCCTGATTAACCCTCCCATTATATTTAATTGAAAGCCCTGGGAAAAGCACATATCTTGATGCATCTCATCATGGCAGCCTCAGGTACCTTGTAAAAACAATGCACTCGTTATTCTTTGTGCTATTTTCAGGAGATACTTTATGCAAAAGATCACCTTCATTCCTCATTGTATTGCATACATCTCTGTTTTATATTTCATTGTGGTTTTTGAATCAAGATTAGGGACTAGTGAGTCCACTTGGTGATCAAACCTACTGACCTGTTATTTATTATGAATGGTGAGCTTACTATGTGTTTATTGTGTACTGAGACTCTATTAAGTGAAGTTCTCGATGCTTTCACCTACTGATCTTTACCACTGCTTAATATTAGTGGAAGCTGAATTAAAATGAAAAATATGAAGTATTTATTAGGCATGTGTGCAACGTTTTAATCTGAAACATTTCAAGCTCAAGCACTCTATTTTGAGATAGAAAGTTATTTTCAGTTTGAAATGAATAGTTCTGACAATTCCAGATGTTTCAAACTCAAAATAGGGGAATGTTGCGTTCAAAACACTTATGTATCTGCTAAAATGACTTATTCGAACGCAAAATGTTTTGAATTTAAAATACTAGCAAATGTTCTGCTAGCATTTATTATAACCTTATATAACATTTGCATATTCCAAATCCTTTTTTGTGTAAAATTGCAACTGATGATAACAGTAATAAAAACAACTTTAATTACAAGCTGACACCAGATAACAACATGATACAGTACATTCCAAAGAAATAAAATAACTAGAAGTTAAACATAATAAAAAGAAAAGTGAAATAGGCTAGGAATAAAAATAGAAAACAAATAAAATTGGAAAAAATAGGCAAATAGTTACTGATCAGTCTTTTCCCAGGATGAGTGTAATCAGCCTCTAAGATGTTTGTTAGATTATAAAGTGTGTGTGTATGTGTGGGTGTAAAATGTAAAATGTTACTCTTGTAAAAGCAATTGCAGAAAACCTAGCTATTTTCCTAGGATTTTCAGAAAGCACATCAGCTAAAAGAAGTTGAGTTTTCTCCTCATGAGACCAGCCAGAGCAATTTGACAACAGGGCGTTCATTAACTCTACAAGACAAATTGTATAAGGAAGGGCAGCACAAAGAAACATAGGCAACGGACTCTATCTCCTCCAGTTGGCAAGGCCATGAGTGTTTTTAAATAAAGCTATTATTAATATCAATATGGAAAGCAAAAAAACTGAATCTCTCCAAAGAGAAACAGCTTCGATGCAACATCCTCAGAATGTTCATTAGGTAATATACTGGGATTAAAAAAAATCTTCCATGTACGCCACCCATGACTTGGGGAAGGGTTAGTCCTGGGGAAGACTGATATCAAAAGCATATTTTCATTCTAGGTTGGGTCCCTCTGGACCCAACCTAGTAAAATTAGATATTTGCCTATGGATGAATTCAATGCCTTTTTTCCTAAACTGAATGCAAACTCTATCCAGGATAGATAGAGCAGTCGAATAGCCCTCTGAGAAAATGAATTGAACTCTGAATCTAAGCAAAATCTTCTATGAGTTCCCATAGAACAGAGGTCTTCAAACTTGGCAGCTTTAAGACGTGTGGACTTCAACTCCCAGAATTCTCCAGCCAGCATAACATAGCTGGCTGGAGAATTCTGGGAGTTGAAGTCCACACGTCTTAAAGCTGCCAAGTTTGGGGACCCCTTCCAAAGAAGCAGGGCCCGATTCCAAACAGAACCAAGGATTGAGTATATTCCAGGTCACTTGGAGAAGAAGAGACCTTAAAATCCTTGGTTGAACCGCTTCAATGGGATTGAGATCTTTATAAGGGCAAATCTGAGAGTGATACAGAAGAAAGCTAATTAACTGAGCTCTAAAGATTGTAATAGCCACTGGCATAGTTACTCTCCCTCCCCACCACCTGGGAACTCCTGATCTCATTTTGGGACGAACTGTATCTGCCAGTAGAACAGATTACTCCTCTGACTGTCACAAAGTCTTAAGAACAACTTACAGTGAGATGTAACATAAGCAGTACATCTCATGCCTTCATTTTCCAGCTCAAACAGCTTTCATAGGAAAATACGGCACAAATACAGAAAGCTGAAATTAATTGAAATGATTAAAATTAATTAAGCAACAAAGAATTGGTTTTTTAAAAATGTTATTTGTATTGTTACCATTATTTGAAAAACAGCAATGTGTTAAGTTTTGCACTGTTGAGAAAAAAGGCCTCAGGATGAAAAGCAAAACTGCAGTTATAGTGTTGTTAACTGTGAAAAGTATGTGTCCGTATAAATGGGCACATTTCTTGCAACAAGAAAAAATAATTCATCCCAACAGCTACGTTTAGCAAACACCTTTTCTGCTTCCCATTTATCTCAAAATGTGGTGGTTTTTTTTCTACGCCTGAGTTAAAAATAATAAACAGTGCACTGATAAGTAATAGCTTATTTTTCTTTCACTATTAGAAGTTGATGTTTCTGCATGCCATCACTCTGTTTTGTTTTGTTTTTAGAAAAGCTGCAATACAGAAGAGTATTGGGCATCCTCACTTGCACAAACAGACAATAAATTCTGAGCAACCTGCCCAGTTGTATCTGTCAAGATTTACATTTTATTTACTCAATCTAGAAATAGTTCTGGTGTCAAGGCCACTGATTTTCTACTAGCTTAAATGAGATAGAGAATGAAAATATGTCTCCAAATTGTGTTCATAATACTCTTCTGTGTCCAGAATTAGATTGTTATTGAAGATATCACAAAACTGATGTTCATCTGTAAGTACTAGGAATGAGCAATTTTTATTAAAGTGTATTCCTGTTCGGAAATATGCAACAAAATAATAACAAATGTTTAACCAGTCCTCTCATCCTATAGAGCCGTGATGGTGAACCTATGGCACCCGTACCACAGGTGGCACATGGAGCCATTTTTGCGGGCACGCGAGCCGAAGCCCAGGTCAGCTCCACCACGCATGCCTGTGTGCCTCTCACTGGCCAGCTGATTTTTGGGTCTCTGCCGGCGCATACGCATGCATGGGGTAATGGTGCGTGTATGTGCAGGGGGGTGGGGCACCCCTGTGCCCCATTTTTGGTCCCAGGAGGCTTCAGGGAGATCTGCTAGCATCAAAACAGGGGTCGCGCATACATGCGCATGGTGGGGAGAACATGGGGGGGTCATGCATGCATGCAGGGGCGGGGCCTGTGTGGGGGCATTGCATTATGGGTGTTGGCGTGGGCACGTGTGCTTTCAGCACCTGAGGAAAAAAAGGTTCGCCATCACTGTTATAGAGGATCTTAAATTCATTTATTTATACTTTAAATTTTTATACATACAGAGACACATTCATTCATAAGTGCATTGTATCAGGGTTTATTGTTTCAGTTCCATGAAGACTGAACTTCACAATCATAATATGCTAATTGCTGTAAGCTGCCATAAGATTTTCATGCATTTTCTATTGCATTCACAACGTATACATTTTCTGTTATATCATTACTCAGTCAAAGTAACAATACAAGATAGAAAAATGCAGGCTCAATGAATCTTCTGTATCGTAATTATTTAATTCTGGTTTCTAGTGCCAAAGAAGCTCCCAAAACAACATATAATAAAAGAAAATCCATTCAATAGAGGGTCAACTTTAATAGCTTCTTGAATATCATCAAGCTGAGAATCAAGTTGATCTCTAATATTATTCCAAGTTTAGAATATAATTTTTACAAAGAATTTTAATTACAGTAGTAAAAACTAATAAAAACTAAAAGAGAAGAGGAAAAAAAGAACAAAAAGTGCAGGAAAAAAGGAAAGAAAGAATATAATTTAAAAAAGAAGTAATGATTTCCAATTGTTATCACAACAAGTAGAATCAATTTCGTAATTCTTCTTTTCTAAGGTTATAGGTATCTTTTCATCCGATATCCCATCCCTTATTTATAAGAAAATCCATAAAATATTAACTTTTAAATTCTGGTGTTAGAAAAAAAATCCATTAAACAGTTACCAAAAATTTGCACACCAAAAGGTTATTTTAACCTTGACCAAATAAATCAACTTTATATTTGTTCCTTTTACTTCTAACAATCTTAATCTTTAATTCACTCAAATATTGCTATAGGATTTCTCTTGAATTTTTCTTTATTCCATTACACAGATTTCTTCTTAATAAGCCTCTTTTATTGATCTGATAAGAAAATATTTTCCAGGTCATTCTCTTGGCGCATCATTTTTATTTCTTTTTACTTTTTATAACAGCCAGTTTCCTTTGTGTGTCCAATAAAGCATCATTTTCCAAATCATTCTCTTAGTCTATCTTTGGTAACTCTAGTTCCAGTACTTTTTCTGTCTATTTTCTGATATGGATCAAATTTTCTGATAAAATTTGTTTCATATCTGTCATTCATTCATTAACATCTTTTGGACATAGTCTACAGATAGAAATGGACATCATTACTGACAGTGTTGATGTTGTAGTTACTAATTTTTAGCTCCACTCTTCAACGAAATGAAATGTCTAATGTTTACAATGTTATACAGTTTTGTGTCATTTTGTAAGTCTATTATTTATTTATTATTCTCCCTCTATTTTTTTAAATACATAACTCAAAATATATTTGAGTTTAGTACTAAATATATTTAGTACTCCTTGCTGCTCCTCTTTTCTCCGTTGAAAGTTGCTAAAACAAAAAGAGTCTCCAGCAGATTGAATATAGGATGACATTGAAATAAGGGAATGCTGGGATGAGTATTTTAGAGAAAGATAGTGGGGAAAATAGGAAGTGTCAAAGAGCTGAACTGAGACAGATGCTCTCTTAAGTAAAATAATATAAAGGAAGTCAGACACACTATGAGTAGGGTGAAAGTAGTAAAGCTGTGGGCACAGAGAGTTCAATCGCCTGACTTGTTTAACAGGTGTATGAAACCTGCAGCTGTGCCGATAATTATATAAGGTACAATATTGGCATTATTCCAAAGCGAATAATACCCAAAGTAAATGTAAAAATTACAAGGAGATTAATTTGCCCGGCAAAGAATTTGGTAGACTTTTGATTGAAAGGATAGCAGAGGTGATAAAGAACCAATTTCAAAAGTGCAGTGTATAAATCCAAAGTGCACAGTTCAGATTTTTGCTCTTTACCAGGTCATTGAAAAATATATGAAACTGAGAAAAACTTTATTCTATGTTTGTTGATTTATAATAAAGTGAATAAGCTTGAATTATGGAATGTTTTCTAAAAACAGGAAGCTTGTTTACCGAATCAAAAAAAGGGGTATATGATTCAAGTAAATCGTACATGAGAATAAATAGATTGATTAGTAACTGGTTCAAAATTGAGCAGAGAATAGGGCAAAGGACGAGTAACAATGAGTAAGAATGAGTAAGAGATGATTTGAGTGTATAAGTGGGGGCGTGAATCTGTTTTGACAATACCTTGTTGGTTGAGAACAATTTGACATAAAATGTGAATGCTTGCATAAAATTAGGTGATTGTACATTTGGTGAGGAAGGATAAATTGGTGGGCACAAGGGAATAAAAAATTAAAATTATTTGGAATCTCCATAGATATGTCCTGAATATTATGGATAGTTTTTATATGTATCTGACATCCAATGAAATGGTTTTCAGAGATGAGCAAAGTCATCACATACCTCAAACCACTTCTACCTCCATTACCTTGAGTATTTTTATCTGTCTCAATCATGAGTCTAAGTTTTAAGTTCAATGTTGAGAGTGATATTTTTTTTTCCTTCATAATCTCTAACCAAGGCACCTATAATGCAAAACCAAAAGTACCCTCAGGGCATCTTCATACATTTATTAGAAAGCAAAGATTAGAACCATTTTATGGAAATTAAAGATAATGTGGAACATTTATCAACCTCAAAGCCAAGCAGAAAAGGAAAAAGTGTAATACCTTCTCAGGAATGCACACAAAATGATTTCAGCCAGAATGTATCGGTGAGACTAAATCCCATGGCAGTGTCACATATATTAACTTCACATTCTATTCCATCGATTTTCTCTAAGTTTTGATTTCACAACTCACCTACAATTTTTTCTAATATATGTATCTTGTGTGCACTTTGCATTTAGTTCCCCTTAATACATGTATGTTACTACATGCAGTTAATAACGCTACACACCTGTATTTTTGTTTGCTATTTTCTTCAAAGTTTACTTTTTGTGTGCAATGTTATAAAGCATCTCTGTCAGTATAAAATATTTCAGTCAAGAAGATATACCAGTCCCTTCCGTGGAGTGTCTCTGTCATACTAGCCAAGCATTACCCCATCCCTCTCTCCCTCCCTCCCTCCTCCCTCCCTGCCTGCCTACCTATCAGATTAAATAGTAAAATATATCATATGTTTATATGTTGTGCATGTGTGTAGATAGACAGACAGACACATATATATAATGGTAAAACCTGACTGAAAAACGGAGGGATAGTAATACAGTGAAACATGTCAGAATCTATACTCCACAGGTCTTCACAGATTAGTGATATAATAATGACAATCCATGTCAAAATTACAGTAGAAACTAATTTGATTACTGTGGGAAGCATAACATTTTTTCAAATTCTTTTGGTATTCTGACTGGAAGAATAAGTGTTAAGGAAACAATAGTAGATGTCTTGCTGAAAGACATGAGAACGTGTTACAACACATAGAAAACAAAACTAGTTTTAACACTTAAAAGCAAACTATACCAAAAGCTCCTTTTAATTATATAAAGATATTATCTTTCACCAGAACAATACAATTTTTAATTACTAAGGAACCATTCAAGGTATTTTTAATCTTTCCGCCTGTTTTTAAAATGAAGTTCTTCTAGTTTAACTTCTATGGCAGTTTGCTTGAAATTAATAAAACAGACTTATGAAGCTTATCAGAAAGTATGTCATTTCTGAATAAAACTGTGTAGTTTTGATGAGGATTCTACAGTTAGCATGGTGTGCAAGGCATGCAAATTCAATTCAAATTGTCATTCTGATTCAGGGAAAAAAAATCCTAACTTGATTTGACAGTTCAAATCAGTTTAGAAAATTGATCCAATTCAATTCAGACAATTGAACAGAATCAGATCAGGTTGATTGGATTGGGATTTCCAAATTAATTTTCTTTAAAAAGCTGTTTCTGTGCAGGGAGAGAAGCATTTACTCTATATTCATCATTTTATAGCTATTGTCTAACCATTGCAGGATGAAGGCCTCTTCTGCATGTTCACTGTATAATATCCAAACTAAATTCTCAAATGGAATATTCACAAGCTTTAATAACCACGTGCTTGCATTTTCATCCTATTTAGCGACTATATATAAAATACCTTACATGGTTCTATAGTTTGGACTAATCATAAATTGATGGTGAACCTATGGCACCCGTACCACAGTGGCACATGGAGCCATTTTAATATTTAAAATTTTCTAGTATCTATTGCTTGTACCTTCATAGGGCAAGAATCTTTTTTGTAATAAATACCATATAAATTTTTTCTCTAGTATTTTCCTACAGATATAGTATCCACTTTTTTTTTTGATAAACCAAGAGGGTTTTAAAAACACTTGTTAAATCCTGCTTTTATTATTTTTATAAATAAATCAAGGTGGCAAATACACCTAATACTCCTTCTTCCTCCTATTTTCCCCACAACAGCAGCCCTGTGAGAGGAATTGGACTGAGAAAGAATGATTGGCCCAAAGTCACCCAGCCTGCTTCCATGTCTAAGGCTCTAAGGCAAAGAGATGCTACTCAAGGAATGATCAGATAAGAGAGAGCATAGCCCACAGCTGTATAATGGGTGGAGAAAGAGGCTCAGAAGGGACCCTCCTGAAACAAACAAAATATTAAAAAGTTATGATATTTATATAGTTACTTGCCAAGCACATCTAAATTTTGTTAATGTAACCAAAATATCTTTACAATCCCCAAGGCATGTCACAACTTTTGAGTGCCTCTAATGTTTGGAAATTGAAAGTTGAAACATTTGACACACCTTACTTAGCTTCTCAGACTGTAAATGAGACAGCGGGAGATCTGTACTTTCAGACTTGCAAGATTCTGCTAATGTAGCTTTACAATAAAAAATAGAATTAGCTCATCTGGTCATGTTTCCTGTCTACTTTATTTGGGAATGCTGACATCCAGACTCTAGGCTAGAGTATAAAGCCAAATTTCCAAGGTCGTATGCAAGGCCAACAGGACATAGGTAATCTGATCTCAGGGAGGTTCTAATGAGGAGGTGCCACTGAAGAGTAGGCTTTCTTTCTGGAACCTGTGTGCCAACACTCCTAGCTGAGAAGCATGCCCTTCCTACCAAATTGAGTAGAATGGGTAGAAACAATTGGGGAGAGATGATCCGTAGTTAATCTGGCCCTAAGCCATGAAGGGCTTTAAAGGTGAAATCAGCCCTTGAATTGCACCTGGAAACACAACGGAAGCCAGTGCAGCTTGCAGAGTAGTGGTGTCATATGTGTCAAGTAACCGGCACCGGTAACTGCCATTTCCCATATCTATGCATGATGCACCATCAGTGGGTGGATATTATTTCATTCCAAGTACCTAGAAAATTGTGTGAGGGGAAAAAAAATAGTATTTGTTGTTCCCATGAAGATGAAAGAAACCACCCCTGAGTGACAACCCAGCATTTTTCTGATAATGTCTAACCTCACCCTAGTAAGTGATTCATACTCAGAACACAAACAGATCTTACTGGTTTCTCAACCCCTCCACACAAAAATAACCTCTCCCCTTTATCAAAAAGTATAGCATGACTGAATCATGGGAAATAATAATGGTAATTTGCTTTGTTAAACATCATCATCATCATTGATCTAGCTGAAAACCTCTATGAATTTCTTAAACGATAGAGGAATGTGCAGTTGCCATTGATCTCTAGCATTTGGTAAAATCTGTTTCATTTTGTGAAGTTATTGGCTTTGTCACCCTGTATCACCTTCCAGCCATTCATCTCTCTGTGGCACCCCGAATTAAATCCACCTGGTTCCCTTTCCTTCAACTGTTTCCTTAAGGTGATTATAAAAAGTCACTAGAAAAAAAGATGTTTATTTAACTAATATCAAATTCTATAAGTGAATGAGTTTTAATGAAGCTTAAGTGCAAAATGCATCTCAACAACCAGAGCTTTTATGTCATTAAAATTTTATTAAACCATGGCAAAAACCTTAAGGCTATTTTAATAAATGTTACTTCAATTGTATTTTGCATTTCTCTCATCCCTAATTTGATCTAAAACCTTCAGAGACATAAAAAAATGTTCCTAGCTCTTGGAACAAGGTGATACCATAACCAGAAATTACAAACATTTCAAGAATGGCTTGCTGAAAGCTGATTGGATATAAGGGTGAAATAAAGCTCATTACATATATCAATGCAATAATTGGAGTTTATTCCAAGAAATACATGTATAACCATTGTAACTATTGTTTTCCCCCCCACAATATATTATTATCCAACTTTCAGTTGCATTTAATCACAAATTAGCAAAAACCAATGTCAATATATATTCTATAAAATAAAAAATATTATCAAAATAGAACTTATTTTTAAATTTCAAGTTTCATATTTTAGGAAATTTTATAGCTTTCATTTCGTCCCTGGATAACACATTCCAATTTGTTACGATTCCTACAGTTTGGGTAGAAAATTTGAAATCCACATTAAACATTAAAATATCTCAACAATCCCCCCTCAGTTAAATATAACATAATATTTATGAAGACCAGTAAAGCTATGAGAGGAGGTTTTAATTACTTTTTCAGTGACGTTTTTGCCTTTTCAAAAAAATTAAATATAAGAACAAAAATAGCTAAAGGTCTAAAAAGAAAAGGAAAATAAAAAGGAAAAACTATCAAGAAAATATTTTTAAGTCTCTTCAAAATGTGGGTCATTTTCCCCAGTTTCAATAAAGGAGAACCATCCTTCATTGTATTTGTTCATATATAACCTATGTTTGTAAGTAACTTGTTCCTAAGTTGTAATTAATATCAGGTGTCACATTGACTGAGCAATTGGAACCATATATTTATATTTCCAGTATTGAAAGATTAGGGTTAGGATTTTCAGTGACAAACTCAAGAGCTATGTAAAAATAAAGTGAGCAACTTGATGTCTTTGAATGCTTCTTACTTAACATTCATTTGAGCAGAGGTCCCCAACCCCTGGGCCCACTACTGGGCCACGAGCTATTCAGAACTGGGCCACAGAAGCGGCGGGTGAGTGCACAATGTATGTTTCATTTATGTTAAATGTTAAAAAGTTACGATATTTATGTAGTTACTTACCAAGCACATCTGCGCATTCCCACTTGCACGAGCAGCAGCTGAGCGCGTGTGCATGCGGGCCATTTGCATGACTGACAGGCACATTTGCCTCCCGTTTGCGCAAAGGGAGCTGTGCATGCATGCTTAATTGCCCCGCTTGCAAAGGGAGCTGGGCGGGTGTGTGCACATGCTTGTCTGCCACTCATGCAGAACCATCCCTTTTCCCCACCACTACAGATCCACAAAACTGGAAAGGTTGGGGAACTCTGAGTGCCTACCTGACTAGAGTGCCTGCCAGTGATGGTATTCAAATTGTTTTTACTACCAGTTCTACGGGGGGGGGGGCTTGGTGGGTGGGGCAGGGGAAGGATACTGTAAAATCCCCATTTCCACCCCATTCTAGGGGAAGGATATGGCAAAATCTTCATTTCCACCTCACTCCAGGGGAAGGATATTGTAAAATCCCCATTCCCTCCCCACCCCACTAACCTGATTCCCGCTCCGTTCTCCTGTCCACAGCAACAAAAGAAGACCTAGCTGATCAGCTGGGACTCCAATCAGCTGGGACTCAGGCAGCGAACAGATGGGGGCAGAGCCAACCAGAGGTGGTATTTATCGGTTCTCCGAACTACTCAAAATTTCCGCTACCGGTTCTCCAGAACCTGTCAGAACTGGCTGGTGCCTGCCTGACTAGAGTGTGAGGGATGTATGGAGATACAGCAGTATCCCTGTTCTCTCCTCACTACACTCTGTTACTCTGTGTCCCACTTGACATGCAGCTACTGAACCCACCTATCTCCAATTAAACAGACCGTGTGCATCAGGGGTGGGTTTGACTTATCTTTACTACCGGTTCGCAGCAGGGCCGCGCGCTAGTTAACAAATATAGCTAAATCTCAATCTCACCAGCGATGCTGGTGTGTATGGGATGTGGATTTGAACATATGCCACAGATTAGGCTGGATTCTTCTAGGTGCTTCTGTTTCCTTCCAAATGCTAAAGGAAATGGAGTCTGGCTTCCCAGGATGCACTTGTTTTGAGAGTGTGGCTTGGTGGGTAAAGGGGACAGATCAGCTTCCAAACAATATAGATTGGTATTTGACCCCCAGCCACTAGATGGGGCCAGAGAACAACAACAGTATATAACAAATTATATCTGGGGGCATGACAATACCCCTATGTCATATGCTGCCGAGAGGTATGCAGCAGCAGGAGACTTTAGAGCCATATCAAAACTTGCACTAATTTGAGCAAGTTCCAATCTTTAAAAAATGTAATAATGAGCATTGATGATGTTAGCTAGCTCGGTAATGAAACGTCTGCAAGCCAACGATCAGAAAGCACCAAAGACTCCCTAAAAATATAATGTTGTAAAAAGAACGAAATCACCATAAGAATCCATCAATATGTTATAATGTAATAAGGAGAGGGACCAAAAAAGTGCAATTGCTATTTTTATCCTGATTTGCCTTTTGGGGAGATGTTCATTATAACTTCACATCTATGACATTAATTATTTTGGCACGTTATTGGTAGCCATACTAGAAACACATAGGCTGAATTTGTATCTTCCTTCTTTATTCTCAAGTTTATTTGTGGCTAAACTGAAGCTGGATGTCAAATCTGGGTCTCTCAGAACAAAATCTTAATAATTAACTGGCAAAACTGAACATGATAGTTTCTGACACACCTACACCAGTAATTATTGCTTTGAGGCCATTTACTAATGAAATTAACGTATTCATTGCCCTAACAAATTAGCATAACTCATACATAATGCCCCACATTTCAAGACCTTCCTAGAAAAACAACACTTAGTAGTGCAGAGTGAAATGGCAAGGGCATAGCATGAAAGCATCACGCTCCAAAGGGTTACATGTTAAAAATCACCATGACTAAGAGTACAGAATGTAAACACAGTATGTGTAATAACGCCATTAACCAGGTCAACCAAGGCTTGCATTGATTATTATTTTTCCACTTCAAATATCCACATCTTACAACTGAGGCATCTGAAGAATTACAGTAGGAAAACAATCCTTTGGAGAAGCAGACTTTTTTTTTTTCTTTGTCAGATACATGGATGACAGTTTTTCTCTTAACTGAATGAAATACAATTGGGCAACATCCAAAGTGGCAGAAATACTAAGGCAATGTAAAAGCATTGGATTGGTAAATTATATATATTATATGAAAGATTATATATATATATATATATATATGAAAGATCTTAATGCTAAAATTAAAAAAACCCACAGGGCAAAAGTTTAAAATGCATATGAAAGCTTTGAAATGTAAAGCCAAGATGCCCATCTGGTTTTTATAGTATATAAACAATGGGTGTATTCGGCATATAAAGCATTACAGGACATGTTACACAATACTTCATTAAATCTTGTAGCAGGTTACATAGAAGTACCTATAACAGTGATGGCGAACCCTTTTGGCACTGAGTGCTCAAACTGGAATGCACGTGCATGCACATACATGTGCACGCCAGGGGTGGGTTCTACTTACCCTTACTACCGGTTCACAGCGGGGCTGCGGGGCCGTGCGCACATGCGCTCTTCTGTGCATGCGTGCTCTTCTGCGCATGCGCAGAAGCGTTTTGGTGACGTTGGGATTGGTGGGCGGAGCCTCCCGCCGGTTTTACTACCGGTTTTATATGTGAACCGGGGGCAACCCACCACTGGTGCACGCATGGCAGAGCACAGGAAACCTGAAGACCAGCTGGCTGGTGTGCATGTGCATGCCGATCAGCTGGTCTTCAGATTTCCAGCACGCGCAAGTGCACCGGCGAGCTGGTCTTCACGCACGCTGGAGCACCGGAAACCCAAAGACCAGCTGGTCGGCGCGTGCATGCCTGTTTTGTGGCCGTTTTGTGGCTGTTTTCAGGGCGCTTTTGGGGCATTTTTCGAGCCAGGAAAACAACCTGAAAATGGCCCAAAAACGGTCCAGAAAACAGACCGAAAAACGGCCTGTGTTTTGGCCATTTTTCAGGTCGTTTTCCAGCCGTTTTCCAGCACTCCAGCACCCACGAAGATCAGCCGACCAGTGCGCTGTAAACCAGAAGAGCAGCTGGAGACAGCGTATGTGCCCACAGAGCGGACTCTGCATGCCACCTCTGGCACATAGGTTTGCCATCACGGACCTATAGTCATCCCTCATGTGTAAATGCAAACCTATATAACATAACCTATCTAATGTATGCACACCCAAACTCACAAGATTGCCTTTTGCAAGTAAACACACATCAAGATATGTGCCAACATGCTAAATTGCAACTACACGTAGCAAAATTCAACAGAAACAGGAAGGCCTTTTACATTCCTTCTTTCCAAAATAGATTGCATGCTTGTAGCACCCTATCTCTTGCTAGTATAAATAATTGCAATCGTGTGGTGTAGTGGATGAGGTGTGAGATTGGGATGGGGAGATCCAAATTCTAATGATTTTTGACCAGTCACTCACTCTCTCAGCCAAAGCTGTTCACAACAAGGAGAACCTCCTTGTAAACTGCCTGATTCAAACAAAAATTACAGGTAGTCCTCCGACTTACGACAGTTCGCTTAGTGACCATTCAAAGTTACAATGGCACTGAAAAAAGTGACATATGACCATTTTTCACACTTATGATCTTTGTAAGCATTCCCATGCTCATGTGATCAAAATTCAGACGGTTGGCCACTGGTTCATACATATATCACCTTTTGCAACTATTTGCCAAGCAAAAACAATGGGAAAGTTAACAGCCGTGTTATTAACTTAACAACTGCAGTGATTCAGTTAACAGCTGTGGCAAGAAATGTTGTAAAATGGGGCACAACTGACTTAACAGATGTCTCACTTAACAACAGAAATTTTGGGCTCAATTGTGCACATAAGTTGAGGACTATCTGTAGTAAGCTGCTTTAAACTGCTGTTAAAGTAGCACTTAGCTGCTAGCTGCCTGCAATTACTGCAAGTTCAATTCTCATCAGACGCAAGTTTGACTCAGTCTTCCATCCTTCCGAGGTAAGTAAAATGAGGACCCAGTTTCTGGAGGCGATAAACTGACTTTGTATAAAAATAGAACACCGCTTAGGGGGGGCCAAAAAGCCCAAAAGTATGAAGGCTATTGCTTAATGCATTGTAAGCCACCTTGAGTCTCCGGAGAAGGGCGGCATATAAATCGAACTAATAAATAAATAAGCTGATTCAAAAGTGCTTCAAATCTCACACAAGCGCAACATCTTTGTGCTATTAATTAATGAAGCCACACTTTTTATCAGGCCCCGGTAGAAACCTGAAAAAAAGACAAGCTGCTTTAATGAACAGCAGATGCTATACTAACTTGCTATCTAAATTATTGCTTTCAAATTGTTTTTGAAGCATTCAGAATATACATACATATAATTTGTTAGATCTATCTTTCTAATTCCTCGCCCTTACACAGATGCTTCTGTCCTTGCCTACTTTGCTTCTATTGGTTTTATTTTAGTTAATAGGTTTATATTTAGCAAAAAGCCAACTGTTCATATAGTAGATAGATGGCCCTATTAAGCTGAAGAGAAAAAAAAATACGCACACAAACATATACTGTATATTTCTATTTAAAAGCAGACTTTTCACTTAGTGGCTTGAAAGCTTTAAAATGTAGATTTCAGAGTTGTCTCAGGTTAACCACTGCACCAACAGAAAGATAGTATCAAGATCGCTCGAAGTGTTAGGATTGCTTTATATACTGCTTTGGTTAGACTACACCAGGCAGGAATACTGCATCCAGTTTTGGTCATCACAATACAAAAAGATGTTGAGATTCTAGAAAGAGTGCAGAGAAGAGCAACAAAGATGATTAGGGGGCTGGAAGCTAAACCTATATAAACATATAAATGGTTGCAGGAACTGGTCACGTCTAGTCTAATGAAGAGAATGACTAGGGGTAACATGATAGCAGTCTTCCAATATTTGAAGGGCTGTCATAGAAAAGAGGATGTCAAAGCAGCGGTACCCGTGGTGTGTCAGCCCGGCGTGGGGGGCGGCGGTGTGTGAGTGACAGGCGCATGCGCACACAGCTGCATTGATGGAGCTTTCTTTTGTCTGAGGTTCTGATGAAGATTGAAATCCCAGCACTGCATGTGTAACAAGATTAAACCTTTTGCACTTACTTCATCTAACTTCATATTATCTGCAATTGAAGTGAATGAGAATTTTACTTCCCACCCAATTGGTATGCACAAAACCCCACATGTTGAATAAATATTCATATTTAGAGAAAGAAGGAATAATGAAGTGTCCGTCTCTTATGCTAAAGTCACAGTCTGGATTGGGATCTCTAATTTGTGTGTATGTGTGTATGCATGCACCTGTGTCTTTGATTCAATCCTGGCTAGACAATCCCTGCCGTTTTCTTGGCAACGTTTTCAGAAGTGGTTTACCATTTCCTTCTTCCTTAATCTGAGAGTGACTGGCCCAAAGGCACCCAGCTGTCTTCATGTCCAAAGTGGCAACTCACAACCTTCCAGTTTCTAGTTTTGTGTCTTAACCACTACACCAAACTGACTGCCATAATTAATTAATTAAAAGTTGTTTATAGTATTTGCCAAAACACTCTGAGTGAAGTATCAACAAAGTAGTAAAATAGTAAAAAAAAAATCCATGTATATCCTGTGAATCTGGAACCCTCAGCAGACCAGATGATATTCAAACTGGATCAGAGATACATTTGGCAAGAGAATATCTTATTGATTTATCCTGAGCCTGGATGCCTACTGGAGAGATGTCAAAATAGATTGGCTACATGTGAAAAACCTAAAGATCAACCATATGATTATAACAAACTTGACAAAATATATTTTTAAAGAAGTCCCTGTACACATTAAGAAATTTAAAGATATAGAAGTTGGCACCTCAGGAAATTGACAGCAATAATGGTGACAACAGTGGAGTGGTGGACATCTGTAAGAAGACCTCACTAGAGGTGGTGGAAAACTACAGGTTAACCATAGGCTAGTCCCTCTTCTCACTCAGAATTTATGAAATAGCAAGTTTAAAGCATAAGAATGTAAATTTCTACCTGCAGGGAGCTAAATTCACACTTCCTTAGAGATGTGCAAATTGTTAGGAATTAAACATCTCTTCCTCAAAGGCATTTGAGATTAATTTTCAGACTAGATATAGCTAGGAAAATGCAAAGAAGTCACCAGATGTTCACTCAAGGATTGTTACTACCTTTTTAAAACCTACCATTTGTAAAGGAAGTGCTAGGTTGTCACTGCAAGCACTGAGAAATTGAGTTTCTGAGAAGTGTGGCTGCAGTTTCTTTGTACCGCTCCTTAACTGATCCTGGTAAGAAATGAACGTAGCCAAAATGGTGCCATTTTAGCCAACAGATGGAAAAAATCACGAAAGAACAACTGATAAGATTATGACTCTGTCTGTTACCATCTCTTCCACATCTATATAACTGTCTCTACCCCATGACTTGATATTTTTTATTAAAAGCACACACACTACTCTTACAAGTAATAAGAAACAACCTCCATTACCAAAGTAGCTTTTAGTAAATAATATAGGCAATAAGTAATAACAGTGGAGCGCTAATGAGCTCTAATCGTGTCTACCTAGTAGAACAGAGCAAGTGTAAGATATATCTATGCTGTAAGTAAATGAGAATTGGAACATAAGAATACACATGCAAAATGTGCGTTCTGCAATAGCTAGATTAAGTCTGGGGAAAAAAAGATACAGTAGAGTAGGAAGTCAACCATTGTCTGTAGCTGTAGAAGGGAAGGGTGAAGCTATTCTCAACTTCTTTGGATTGAAAGAACTCTCTTTCTACAACAAAGGCAAGGATGCAGAGGTTTCATTCCACCCCCCCCCCCAAAGTCAGCTCATTTGCAAACCCGAATCATATTTCACAGAACTCCAGAATAATTTCTTGATTAAGACACAGGGTTAGCATTTATCACTACTTATACACCCCAGGCATTCCAACACCCACCACATTCATCTTAGGTGATGAAACTATAGCCTCCCAATAACAATAAATGGGGCTTGTGGCTTCTGACATGCCTCGACATTACCCAACGAGTAAAAATAGCTCTGAGAGGACCCTGGTTTAGAAGACTTATGATGACGGGATGGGCGTCAATTAATTTTCACAGGCTTCAAAAAGCAGTCCAGGGCTTTAATAGCTGGGAGGCTTCTGTTTGAGAATCCACAAGAAAAATTTGAAGGGAGGATTAAAGATAATTTTTTTGTGTGAAATCAAAAATAGTGATCAACTAATTAGGAGTGTAGTTGTGCAATGAGTTACATCCTCTTTCATTCTGCTCATTTTGGGAGAAAGTGAGGCTCTGGTTGGAACGATTTCACCATCTCTTCTTCTCCTGTGTTTTGTTTTCTTTTCACAACTACTCCCTTAACTGTGCAATATTGCTGGGCAGCTGCAGCATGTACAGGCATAGGTATTCGGTGGAAAAGGAACATTTCAAAATACTCTTTCCCCCTTTTTTAATGTTCACACTTTCTGTATGGCATTTAAATTTACCTGAAGTATTTTCAAGTAGTATCTAGAAAGGGAGTCATCTCAGCTTGCTTTCTTTTTCATTAATGCACTGGCTGACTCTCAGCTTGTGACACATTATAAATTGGCAGTCAGGGGTTAATTTTTAAGGAGGTTATAATGTGCAGCAATTTTAGCTAAGATAATGAAGGATCAATTCTGCCTTAGAAATATCCAGTCAGACATTATGATATTTCCAGCTCTTGTGAAATCTTGACAGTGTGAGAGCTTTCTGTAAACATTATCAGGCACCCAATATAACCATATTCTGTTCCTTCTCTGGCTAGATCATAGTGAAGAGAATAAGGCTTTTTTCAAAATTGCCTCTCTTTTAAGTGGATTTAATGATTTCATATTTTGTAATTTGCTTGAGCACTGGAGGTTTATTAAAACAGAGCACTGAACTGACCTCCCTACCCATGTCACTGGGGCTGTTGTGAAGCTTCATAATGAGATGTTTGCAAAGTGGATTTATATAAGTGAAAAATGCTAAGTATTTTTATTACTGTGCATGATAGAGATCACAAAGCGCAAGTGAATTAGGTATTAATCCTTTTAAGGGAAAACATACCAGGGGCAAAATTACACTGCAGTTATTTTTCTAACATCCAGCACTTCATTAAGTACCACACAAGATTATGTAACTCTGAAAAAGAATATCTATGCAAAGTTTATAATCACAGCAGGGGAAAAAAAATGTTCCCACAGTTTTGCTTTTATGCAATTTTTAAAGGCACAGAGTTCCTGCAGATCACTGGAATTAAACATAAGATGCAAAAAGGACAGAGCTTCATGAATTAGCTTATATAGTAATGATACCATGGTTCATTCCAAAACTTTTACACATCATTGGCTTAGTAAGAAGTCAAAGATCCATAGTCTGAATGTATGAGACTCAATTAGGGTTTCCAGCACCGATGCCAGAATTTTTATGTTTAAATCAGTCTTTCTTCAGTTCCTATTCATTCCTTTTCCCCATTTGCAACTGTAAACAGCCTGGCTGATTTGTCCTACTGCACTCTACAACAAGATACTGCTTCACACAGCAAAATATATTGAGTTCAAGATTTAGAGCCATTTCCCAGGGTACATTGGGTCATAATAGCATTCCATTTTTAATCATTCTCATGTCTAAAAATGCATAGTGAGTGTTTCTACAAATATCTTCTCCCTAACAGGAGGCAAAACTGAATGGGGAAAAGATTATTGAGTGCGTTGGAAAGTATAGATTTAGCAGATCGCTGTGATTTCCAGATATGGTCTCTTTTATAATTATAATTAGTTTTATTTTGGATTCCCGATCTGCTTGCAGAAACAAGCCCAGCTTGCAGAAAATAAACCCCCAACTGTAAAATAGCTGAATCAGGGTTGAATCCATTTACAGGGAAATCTCACAAAAAGATGTTGCCTAAGTAAAGAATCATTTAGGTGTTTAAACTTGTTTTACCAACTGTACAGATTAAGTGTGCTACTACATGTTCTACATCTGGTTGAAATTATTTGCACCTTCTCTCAGAAGCAGAGGTTATGCAATCTGACCTTTCCCGCAAAGCCAGTTATTTTGTAATCCCATTTGCATAGTTCCTATTGACTACTTCCTGTTCTTTATTCTCCTTTCACAGATTTGGAAATGAAATCTGATATAGGCATAGGAGCTCGTATCTTGTTTTAGAATATCTGATTTGACTGTTTCACTTTCAAGAAGAGATTATGAAAATAGGAATGCATGAATTTAAAACCCTTTAAACTTTAGTGCATACTCTCACTTATTTGGAACTTAAATAAGCAATTAAGATTATAATTTACTGGACTCTTAAACCAAATATATAAGGCACCTTTTCCTTCTCAGAAATGAAAGCAATAGCAATAGCACTTAGACTTGTACAGGCAGTCCTCGGCTTACAACAGTTCCTTTAGTGACTTTTCAAAATGACAACAGCACTGAAAAAAGTGACATGACCATTTTTCACACTTATGACTATTGCAGCATCTCCCCACGGTCACGTGATCAAAATTCAGACACTTGGCAATTGACCTTTATTTATGAAGGTTGCAGTGTCCCAGAGTCACATGATCAGCTTTTGAGAACGTTTGACAGGCAAAGTCAAGGGGCAAAGTCAGAATCACTTAACAACCGTGTTACTAACTTAACCACTGCAGTGATTCACTTAACAACTGTGGCAAAAAAGGTCGTAAAATGAGGCAAAACTCACTTAACAAATGTCTCACTTAGCAACATAAATTTGGGGCTTAGTTGTGGTCATAAGTCGAGGACTACCTGTACAGTGGTTTATAACATTGTCTGAGCAGTTTACAGAGTCAATATATTGCCCCCAATAATCTGAACCCTCATTTTACCGACCTTGGAAGGATGGGAGGCTGAGTCAACCTTGAGCTGGTCAGGATCAAACTCCTGGCAATGGGCAGTTAGCCTGCAATACTGCATTCTAACCACTGCGCTACCACAGCATATATCTCCCAGGGTATTAAGAGATTGGAGCAAAAAGTCTGCATTTCGTATCTGTATCTGTAGCCCCATACTGATTTGATGTAGTTTTTCAGATGACGCGTCTTCCACTATTGGTGATGTTGGCTGGGGATGGAGTGAGTTTAAGTCTGGAAACATCTGGAGGGCTTCATAGTCCCTATTTCTGCAAGGGCCAAATTAAAAGCATTATTTTTAAAGATGTCTAATATAAAGTTTATATGTTGCTTGAATCACTTCCTTTACTAAATTGCAAACCAGTGAGAAATTGCTACTTCCTAATAACAATTTCCATTGTAGATCTTTTGGTATTTGAAACATATATTAAATAAGTAATAAGCAGCCTTGATTTTTTTAAAAAAAAAAAGTTTAATAAATAAAAGTTTAATGGAGCAGCTTGAAGGAATTTATTTTAGTGCCTAGTTGATTTTAATGTTTGCATTTGTTTGGCTTTTATTTGTTATTAAGTTGCTAACAGGATTTTTATTGTGCCTTATTTAAGTTTGATTAAAATTATAAACTGCCTTGAGAAAACTCTTTTATCCTATAGACTGCCTATTAGCTTTATAGATATTTTATTTTATATTTGCCAATCAATTTATGGCAATCATTTGGCAAGCTAAATACTTCCACACAGGTGCTTTCTCGTTTTCTTTCCTTCCTTTTCCCATGCTTTGTCTGTAGAAGAAATGAGGCATTATCTATCTACTCATATAAATAACATCCCAATGAATAATTATGATGGCACCTAAGATAGCTATGTCAGGTGCAGTAAACATTCTACAACAGAAGAAACCCTTGAGCAATTATTTTGCAACACTCTTACCTGCATTTGTCACAATGATTTTTTTCACACGATGCACCCATGAAAAGAACAGTGGATGCCTGAAGTGCTGTTTAAATTAGTAGAATGCATGATGAAGAACAAACACCTTTCAAAAATTCTACAAGTTCATAAATACATAGGCATCTTATATAATATGCAATATTATATAATAATGTCATCCTGAAACTTCCTGATCTTCAATATAAATTGGACTACAGTCCACCAAAACACTGGTAGGAAGTTAATAGGGTCTTCATACTGATGCAGGGAGGAGATGGCTCATGTTGTGGCCTGTTGGCTGCTGCCCCTCCAGTAGCTGAATCAGATGAGGAGGAGGTGTGGGAGTCAGGGTCAGCATCAAGGCAACCTGAGAGCTCCAAGGGGGAAGAGGGAATGGAGCTGGCAGAGAGAGAGAGAGAGAGAGAGAGACAGAAGCAGAGCCTGGACTGTCTGTCAGCCCTCAGATGGAGAGTCAACACTCCCCAGGTCTGGAGGTGGTTGATGAGCAAGAGGAGGAACAACTGGGTCCAGTACCTGACACATGGATGTACAGAAGGCAGAGAAGAGGAGAGCAGTGGAAATGCAGTGGGCCAATCCTTGGGAAGGAAGAGCAATCCTAGCTCTGGGGATAAAAGGCAGGGGGAAGAGATGAATAGATGTGGCAGACTTGTTAGCCTGCATTGAGAGAGAATTTTTTTGCCAAGGCTGCTGGCACTCCTAATAAAGGAGTCTTTGGGTTAAATTCAGAGGGTTTCTCGTGTTTGGAGAGCTGGGTCAGAACAGTTCAGTGGTTAAAGACACTGAGCTTGTCAGTTGGAAAACTGACAGCCTGAGTTTGAGACCCGAGCAGCACATGAAGGGATGAGCTCCCATTTCTTGCCCTAGCTCCTGCCCATCCAAGAGTTTGAAAGCATGCTAATGCGAGTAGATAAATAGGTACCACGGTGGCACAGTGGTTAGAATGCAGTATTGCAGGCTACTTCTGCTGACTGCCACCTGCCTGCAATTTGGCAGTTCAAATATCACCAGGCTCAAGGTTGACTTAGCCTTCCATCCTTCCAAGGTTGGTAAAATGAGAACCCAGATTACTGGGGGCAATATGCTGACTCTGTAAACCACTTAGAGACGGCTGTAAAGCACTGTGAAGTGGTATATAAGTCTAAATGCTAATGCCACTACTTTGGTGGGAAGGTAACAGCGTTCCATGTGCCTCGACTATGAAATGGAGATAAGCACAGCCCTCGTCTGGAAAGAGGAAATCTTTATCTTTACCTTTAATGCTGATGCAGGACAATTTTAAGAAACAGTACTTCAAAGATCTGATTTTTTGTTACTTCCAACTATGTGTCCACATAGCTTAATTGACTAATATATAGATCTGATGTTAATGCATCAATTTTTTTATTTCCCTTAACATTCATCTAAACTCAGTTCTTCTTTTTAAAATGATCAAATTCATCAATAGATGTATACTTCAAAATAAAAGATATAAAGAAATAAAGTTTAAATAAGTAATTTTGGAATATTTTCCCTAAAACACTTTTAATCCTTAAACAAACAAACAAACAAACAAAGAAACAAACAAACAAACAAATTAGTATAGAATGGGACAGAACAGAGTCAGGAATGAGTAGGTACTGTATATGGCTTAAGAATATAGCTGAATGATCTCTCTCAGCCTAAGAACTGTATAATCACTCTATAAAAATTTTAAGTGGTGTGCATTATACTATAACATTATTTTAAAACTAGTATCTCATACAGATGTCTGATATCTCTATATACAAAAGATATCCAATGATAGAAGTAGAATATTTTAACTCAAAAAAGCGGAATTAGTGGATACCAAGCAAACCCTGGTAGAATTTTGAACTAAAATGCCTACAGGTACACTTAGCATATGGTTTGGGTGTTTGAAAAAGAAGAAAAACAAGCAACAGAATGTATGATATAATGGGCTAAGAATTTTGATATAATGGTCACATGGATGAATAGGAAAGATGGGGTTAAAAGAATTGAAATTACCCACAGTCTGGGTAAGAACACAATCAACACTTGGTGTCCAGGTAATAGCAGGATTCAAAACTGAAGAGAACAAACCACTCTTTGGTACTAAATTTGCTTGGGATTGGGAAAGAAGAAAGGATCAGTAGTTTTATCTTCACTTACAAAAACCCCAAAATTTTATATTTAACAATGCTCATGCAAATGATAAAAAGCACATGAATCCAAAGGTATAATCAGTGGTGAGCTGCTGCCAGTTTGGGCAAACCGGTTGCGACCTGCAGGTGGGCCCGGCCACCCACCCAGGTGCTATGCCGTCCTATTCAACCATGTTTTTTAAGCCGTGCAGATGCGTGCAAGCCACGCATGAGAGCAAAGCACATGCGCACACGCTCACATTTTCGGTGCTGGGCGAACTGGTTGTTAATTCATGCGCCGTCCACCTCTGGGTATAATGCAAGTGTCATAGTAGCATTCTGAACAACTGTGTTGGAACTTTAAATTTACCAATGGGGGGAAAAACATTTGATTTGCATACAACAATTCTCTGGGAGCAAGTTCCTTTCATCTAACTATGAAGGAAACATCATTACTATAAATTAATTAAAAGAGGAACTACAGGAACGAAGAGGTGCTGACCCTTTGGTGTTCCTCTGGCATTCCTGTTCTTTTCAGATGAAAACAAATAAAGATTTCCGGGTATAGGCAACAGTAAAATATATGACACAACTTCATATGAACAAAAAGAGAGCACACCTAAATATTTCTGTAACAAATCATCTCAGATCTCTATCATTAGGCAGCATTTGTGCCTTTCATTGCTCTTAATATTGTTGACGACAATCATTTATAGAAAATGTGGTATCTATTAGTCTCCCCAAAGGCACCATCTGAATAAAAAGATGTATTGGATCACCAAAATTTTACAAGAATTGTCACAAGAATACAAAAAAAAAAAAAAAAAGGTCAAAATCTCATGAAGAGTTTGGCACACTCACATATGATCCACCACATTTTTTTTTTTAATATCCAGGTCATTGTGTAAGATGACCCAATGGTGTTGGGAAGTGGAAAATGCCTGTGAGTCATATCAATATCTCATAATGACAAACATAAATGTATAGTATTAATAATTCTTCATTATTAATTCATCACACATTTCTAACACCTCACAATTTCTTTTTTCTCCCCCTGTGATAACCCTCACTATTCATTCTTACAAATCCTTTCCTCATATAATGGTCCTCATATAATGAGACTGCAAGTGAAAGATGAATGGGTTGCCTAATATAATGGGGTAGGGTTTTTTAGCTGAGGAGAGTTAAGCTAGTTTTCACAGTTTAGGCACTCAGCCATAGTCCAAGAGCAATTTCACCATAGATTAAAATTTTTACCACCAAGTATAAGCAGTGGTAGGATTCAAGTAATTTAACAACCGGTTCTCTGCCCTAATAATTTCTTCCAACAACCAGTTTGCCAAACTGCTCAGAAAGTTAACAACCGGTTCTCCCGATGTGGTGCAAACCAGCTGAATCCCACCACTGGGTATAAGGACTGTTTAAGAATATATACTGAAGCTGTTTTCTTTCTGTTGAGAAGCAAACTGTCTTAAATGTTAATAATTTAATTGTATAATATTTAATGAGTATAGAATTAGTTTTTACTGAGTACATAAAAGACTTCTGTGGCCTTTCATCTGTCCCTTGTTCTCTTTTCTCTTATAAATAAAACAATTATTTTAAAAAGAATGCTTTCCTTTTCTTTTTATGTAGGCATTTCCGCAAAGAACCACTGTAAGTAAATTAACACAGGTAACTTACCTCAGCTGTACATACTTTGCAAGTTGGAACATTTTCATTATGAAGATTCTGTAAAGTAGAAAAGCAGGCATTTAGTAATAAAACCGATCTCACAAATGGAAACAGTAGATGAGAAAAATGTATATATGAAAATACATTAGCATCATCTGCTTGGCAGTATTAAAGACTCACGGGGTGCGTTGAGTAATGAAAAATGAATGTTTTACAGTTTCCGAATGTGTTTCATATGTGATAATTGGTACCATTCTTGCATTTTAATTTTTTCATTTTATGCTAATGCTCTTAATTAGTCCTCAAGTCAATAAGGCACAAAAAGATAATGGACAATCGGCACAATGCAGGGCTTGGGACTGTGGCGTCTCTTTGAGCCTTAGAAATAAGTATGCCTTTGGTGAACCGCATTCATTCTCCGAAAGAAAATATATCTTGCGCCATTTGGTATGACAAAGCATCCAAAATGTGTTTTGTTTTTGTGGCATGTTATTTGGGATTTTAAGTATGGTGTACTTAATTATCATGGAACCCAACTTATTTAGACTTCTAAAATGAAGCACAGCTGCACAGCTGCAGTATTTAGTATTCACTGCACCTGATGGTTTCAAGAAATCCATTCATAACTAGAGGCTGCTTTCTTATTTGCCAAATGCAAAAAAAAAAAAAAAATGCAATCCTGTTTTTCCTTTCCAAAATGAAGTTGTTTAAAGAGAGAAATTGAAGGGTATAAAAATAACAAAACTCTATAATTAAGGCCCCTTTGATAAGCCCAGGGCCTTTTGCCTTGATCCTAACCATGACAAAAACATAACCCAGCAAACTCATTGTCTGCTATATCTTCATGATGTGGCTTTTAACTAATCCAAAACTGCTATCTGAAAAAGCTTAAAGGTGTCCCCAGCTGTTCCATGGCATAGTAGCATTTTTTCCTGCAAGTAAGAAATAAGTGGTAGCAGTTTTGCCATAGACATCTGACATAATACACTGTCTTAATTATGTGGCCCCTTGGAAATTGATACCAGCTAGGCTTCTTTTAGCTACTTAAGCTGGTGTCCTCTATGCTCCTAACTTAAGCACTGTGTTTAAAACATTTTTTGGGGACAGGGGAAATCTTACTTTCTTCCAGTGACCAAGCCTGTAAGCCAACCACCTGTTTTTTGTGGATCATCATGAGTAGCAGCTGATCTCTCTCTCTTTCTAATTTTATGACACGATTTTCTTCATGCCTATCACCTAATAGTCAGGCTCCTTTTGAGCAAAGGTTTAGCATTATTCAGTGGTGGGATTCATGTAATTTAACAACTGGTTCTCAGCCCAAATGATTTCTTCCAATAACCAGTTTGCCAAACTACTCAGAAAGTTAACAACTGGTTCTCCCGAAGTGGTGCAAACTGGCTGAATCCCACCACTGGCATTATTCAAGAAGACCACTCTTCCAAGATTAGCACTAAACTTACATCCAAAAGGTCCCTGACTCTTTGAAAGCTCATACAAAAGAACAGTTTTGCAAAACTGAAATGAGGTTTATTTATTTCACTTCAAAACTGGTTGTCCTCAACATATGACAAACTGGGAGAATCTACCAATCTCTACATTGAACACTCCAATATACTGGATATATAACACCATGTACTAGCACAGTGCTTGTGGCAAAATAGGGGACATCTGTAGGAGCAGCGAATCTTGTGCCATTAGGGTCTTCAAATAGCTCAAAGACTGGTGGATAGCCTGAAGCAGCAGCATCAAATATGCACAATAAGCCAAAGTTAGCAAAAGGTAAAAATTAGGAACCATAGAATTAAAAAAATATGTTTAATGGAGGGGGGGAAATCTTCAGCCACACTTACACCATCCATTGAAAGGGAGACATCCTCTTAGGGCAGAGAGTTCCATTTATGAGGCATTGGAACAAAATTCACATTGACCCATTTAGCCTCAGAAAGCACATGAAAGTGAGGCAACACTTAATTTGGAAGGATAAGCAGATTCTCAAAGGAGATAGTCCTTCAACAGTCCATTTAAAAAGGTTCTTTGAAGCCAATGTAATAGCTAACAAAATAAGTTGATTATAGGTTCAATATTTAAGGACGAATATACTGTGCTATTTGAAGATTCAGAGTGCCTTTCAAGGGTAGCCCCTAGGGAGTGTGTTGGAGTAACCTGAACTGAGAGGTAACTAATGCATGGATCATATCCAGTTCTGACCAAGAATAAATGCAATGGTACACTAGATGAAGCTATGAGTAAGCATCTCTGACCACCACACCTCCCTACATATCAGAGGTGGGTTTCAGCAGGTTCTGACCAGTTCTGGAGAACCGGTAGCGGAAATTTTGAGTAGTTTGGAGAACCTGTAGTAAAAATTCTGACTGGCCCCGCTCCCATCTATTCTCTGCCTTCCAAGTCCCAGCTGATCGGGAGGAAATGGGGATTTTGCAGTAACCTTCCCCTGGATTGGGATGGGAATGGAGATTTTACAGTATCCTTCCCCTGCCATGCCCACCAAGCCATGCCCACCAAGCCATGTCACGCCCACCAAGCCACACCCACAGAACCAGTAGCAAAATTTTTTGAAACCTACCACTGCTACATATCTATTAACTAGCCCAGCTTCAGGAGTTCAGATTTATAAGACCAAAAATGGAATTATGTCCAAACTTGGTTCTCCTTTAATCTGTTCTGACTCGCTCAAAGACTTGTAGAATTTATCAATATCTACTTATTAACTTCACAACACATATAAAAATTACAGTCACTCTATTCAATAAGTAGTACATAAGACTACTAAGTTGGGATGAACCCTATATCCCAGTGACTTCAACTAAGGGAATGCCACTCTCTTTTTGCTCAGTTTTGAATGTATGGATTTATTTTGCTTCATGGACAAATTGCATTCCCATAGTCACTCTTTAAATCATGTATCAAAATATCTATTTTGACATCAAATATCAGAGCTGACTCTAGAGAGACACAAATAAGGTAAATCTTACAGGAATTTACCTGTTCACTTTTCAAGGGGGCATCTTTCCAGTACCTGCACTGCATTGAGATTAGGGACAGGGGGAAGAAAATGTGTGTTGTGTGCATGCAGATGCGCATATGGAATGGGTGTATGAGGCCTGATTCATCATCATGCAGTACATATCATCTTCATGGCCAAAACACATCTGTGCTTTAGTTAACTGTTTTCAGTACATTTACTAATGTGATTGGCTTGGCTTATTAACTGCCTCAAGCATCAAGTTTGGCATGAGTATTCAAGGTGGCTCCTGCTTTAAAATGCCACAAAATATCAGGAAATAATAATAGAAGAACACATAAAACACAAACAAGAGCTTCACTGACTTTTAATTAAGTCAGTGAAAGAGATGTGGCAGACATTCCTTTGGGGATACATTTCCGAGAAGCGATACAGAAGAACTGTTTCGGCATGATCAATAACACTTGGGCCTCAGATTGTGGAGGCACTTTTAAAAAGATTCTCACTTGTAGATCCTAATGGCTGAAGAAGAGATTCACAAATGGAGAAGCGATCACTCAGGTAATCGGGACGTACAGTAAGCAATATGTGACTTAAAGGGCAGAGTCTTAAACTCAGTTTTGACTGCACTACTTTCAATTGTGCCAAGAAGAGCAATTGGCAACCCAGGTATTAAGTCATCCAGGTAACCTTGTATCACTTAGCAGCCTAGCATTCACATTTTGCAGCAGCTGGAGCTCAGGGGTATAATTATAAGCCCACCAGGGTCAAGATAGCTTGCTGCATGAGCTAGAACACCACAGGAGACCTTCTTCTGTTGGACTGACTCGGATGCTTTATTTTGTCTCTTGTGATACAAAACCCAACATCAGTTTTCACGCCCTTGATAAGAAGAGCGCAGGAACTGATTTAAATAATATTAATAGCACTTAGACTTGTATACCGCTTCACAGTGCTTTCTAAGTGGTTTACAGAGTCAGCATATTGCCCCCAACAATCTCTTCTTCTTTCGCAATACCTCAGATCAGCTGATCAATATGGCTCTTTCTCTTCCAGCCATTCTTCCCAGGTATACCAGACCGGAAACACAACTAGATGAGTAAATCCAGGGGTGAAATACTCCCGGTTCGGACCGGATCGCCCGATCCGGAAGCGATGGTGGCGGGTGGTTCGGAGAACCGGTAGCAAAAATCCCTGCACCCCCCCCCACCATGCCCAGCTGAGCCACACGATCATCAGAGGCTTTTTTTTTTTTTTACTTTTAAAAGCATTTTTTGTACAACCTCTTCCGATGAAAAAATGCTTTTAAAAGTAAAAAAAAAAAAAGCCTCTGATGATCGTGCGGCTCAACTGGGATCATCAGAGGCTTTTCAAAGCATTTTTTTCTGCAACCTCTTGGACGAAGAGGTGGTAAAAAAAATGCTTTGAAAAGTCTCTGACGATCCCAGCTGAGTTCCCTGATCGGCAGAGAGGCTTTTCAAAGCATTAGAAAAAATGCTTTGAACAGTTTTTTTTTTAAAAAAGTTGGCCACCCCCACCCAGTCACATTCCCCCCCTACCAAGCCACGCCCACAGAACCAGTAGTAACAAATGTTACATTTTACCCCTGAGTAAATCTACTTTATTGTAAAGCTAATCTTAACAGAATCTTGGAAGTCTGAAGGTACAAACTTTCCACTGCCACTTTTAACTATCTGATCAATTATGGAGAGTCCTACTGAAGTTTTTTTTCTGTGACCACTAAGCCCCCGGGGGCTCCCCTTCCTCTTGTCTGATTGTTTCCTAGGCAACATCTCTTTCCCTCATCCCCCAAGATCATCCACACATTCTATTACATCCGCCTCCTGAGCAGGGAAAGGGAACAAATTCTGCCTCTGGGTTTGTATCAATGCCCCACATACTCCAGGAAGATTTAATAATGCCATGAGCAGGGTTTCAGGAAAGCATCACTTCTTGGCTTGTTTTATTCCTGTTAAATAGAATTGTTAATTGCTTTGGCTTTAGACAAGTTTTTTTTTAACCAGGACTGTCCTATTCAAATAATTTTTTAATCCTTTTTTATTAAGTTTTGACAGGCGTGTTAAGCCCATTGAAGCTCTTCTTGGGAATTTTTCTTTGTTGCCAAATTGCATTAGTGCAATCTGGGGAAACAGTGTGGGCCACACACGACCTGCATATTCTTCCTTTTTGGCTTAGCGTATTGAATTGATAAAAATGAGAGCCAGTTTGATATGGTGGTTGAAGACATTGGCTGGGAGACCATGAATTCTAGTCCTGCGTTAGGTACACTGTCAGTTGACTTTGGGCTAGTCCATTTCTCTCCTCCCTGAGAAAAGGGCAAAGGCAAACCATTTCTGAAAAATGTTAAGGAAACTACAGTGGAATTTTGACTCATTCAAAGGCATAGTCACAAAAAATATATATAAGCACAATCTTTGAAATATATAAGCACAATCTTAGAAGAAATCACGAATGTAGCAGGGGTAGGTTCTGCTTACCTTTACTACCGATTCGCAGAAGTGTTTTGATGACGTCGGGGTCAGTGGGCGGAGCCTCTTGCCGGTTTTACTACCGGTTCTATAGCACCGGTGCGAACCGGGGGCAACCCATCACTGGAATATAGTTATATCACATTTATAGTATAGCTGAAGAATTTGTAGTTTGCTCTTAGGCTGACATTTCAAGGAAAGAAACCAAAGCATGAAAAAAAAAAAAAAACCCTACCAATCCAAAAGCTCCAATGATAAGCTGCAAGAAAGGATTTGTGTGCAATTTTTTATGTAGCTACTCAAATGTGAAAAGCCTCAGTTTAAGGGACATATTTCCAAGAAAGATGTATTGATCTGCAGTATTTCAGGCTTGTTTGTTTATTTGAAGTAGAATGGACATTACAGAAGATAATACAGAAATGAATTCAAAAGACCTAGGTTTATGAAGAATGTATCCTGTTCTTTCACTGAATAATTTTTGTCTGGTTTTTTTTTCTATTCCTGTTATTGTTGGGTTAATAGGCATCTTATTAAAAGGATGAAAGCATTTGGTATTTTATGAACCAAATGTAGGAAACCAGTTTTGATATATAGGCATTGCTCTCTGTTCCTAAGGAACCACATTAAGCAGGAGTTTTCTCCAGCACCACTCTCAACTTTTCATTTTTCTGGGAAAATATATAACATTACCGTCTGTAGGTAGCCATTGTCATGGGAAATATTTTTCTTCCACTTTCTGAAAGGACATAATTTATAATATGAAATTAAAAGCATCAAATTAGTAACCCAATCCCTGTATTCCAGTTTAATGAAATTGCGCCTTCATTGCATTATTGTTTTGTGCCACTGGACCATTCTCTTTTGTTTTACAAACAAAATGTGGCTTTCATTAATAAAGAATTGTGTAAGACAAAAAGAGAGAGAGAGAAATCCTTGGTGCACATTGAAGTATGTCTCCCAGAAGTCACAGTGCTCTCATTTAAAATTATATTTTCTTCATTTGCTCTCTAGAACTAGAACACCATGGATGTTTTTGTCTTTGTAAAAATTAGTTTTAAAGGTTGAATGGGGATGCCCTCAGACAGAGCTGTGCAAACCCTTGGAAGAAATACAATAGAGCACACGTATGAAGCATCCCTTTTCACACAGATATGAGCCAATTTTTTTCTTTTTTTACAGGCTCTAGCAGTAGGTTCAGAAGCTGCTGCCAACTGCTTCCAAATTCCTAAAGAAATGAAGCAGCTGTTGTGCACACTTATGCAAAAACAGTCAACTTTCCAAACTTGTCAAAGCTGGAAAAAAGATATGGCTGCTTCAGTGATTTGAAAAAACATGTTGGGTAGGTTGCAGAGGTGGGTTTCAGCAGGTTCTGACCAGTTCTGGAGAACCGGTAGCGGAAATTTTGAGTAGTTCGGAGAACCGGTAGTAAAAATTCTGACTGGCCCCGCCCCCATCTATTCTCTGCCTCCCAAGTCCAAGCTGATCAGGAGGAAATGGGGATTTTGCAGTAACCGTCCCCTGGATTGGGGACGGAATGGAGATTTTACAGTATCCTTCCCCTGCCACACCCACCAAGCCATGCCATGCCCACAACCTACACCCACAGAACTGGTAGTAAAAATTTTTGAAACCCATCACTGGTAGCTTCTCTCCCATTCTTACAAAGGATTTGCACAGCTTTAATCAATATATTTCCCCATATCTCTTGATGATCAGGTTCACATTCGTAGCATTAAGATCCTGCTCATTGTTTCCAATTGGGGTATACGAATATTGGGCAAGTCCAGAAAGGACATAAAACTAATTCTGAGATGTCTATTGGACATTAAGATCTAGATGTCAGACTTTGGACTAGTTACAAATCATATCTATCCACAAAATTAAAATACAAAGATGGAAGGAAAAAAGATAAGAGAGTGCCTAAAATGTCTTCAGATTATTTGATTAATCTATTTTTAAAAAGACCTCTAAAGTGCTGACAGGAAATGTGCTTGGCAAGCAAGGAATAGAACTGGCTTCAAGAAGAAAACACATCCAGCTAATTCTGAAATATTAGTTCCTTGTATTATATTGGAGCCAAGAGGATAAGCAAATACAAAAGCATTCTGATTTACTATTCCAATATACAGGAACCGTTTTTCCTGCTGAGTTCCTGGCCAATGTGTCCATCGCTAACCATGGCAAGATATTCTCAGCATAGCCTAATCTGAGCTCGTGGCTTTATTTTTACAGCCAAGAAGGGGCAGGCATGCTCCAGCAGCTGTAATGAACTGAGAAGTTCTCCATTTCACAGCATTTGAAATGCTCAAGTCTACATCTTAACACTTCAAAAGTGACTACAATGGATTTTTTTTTTTTTTAAATGACAACAGTGAATTTCTTCTTCGGCTCTCCTAGGTCAGCCATCTTGCTCATGTATAAATTGTATTTCATTAAAGACAGATTGAACAAAAGCGGAGAAGCTCAGCTACATTTTCAAATAATGGAGGTGATTTGTTTTTTAAAATTCTTGAAAGTAGGTAGATTTTCCTTTTCTCTAAATTGGGTCATTCAGATTATATTTTTAAAACAAAAACCAGTGTCAAAATATCAGGCAAGAAAGTAATACAGGAATCACATTTCTTGTGTAGGACTTAGAAAAAGATTACATATATCCACTGGATCATATGTACTATTCTTTGATACTAAAACCAGATTCTGAACGCTACAGGATTTGATCTGATGATCTGTGACACAAATAATTTATTGAAACCAAGCAGATTGGCAGAACACCTGGAAATCCTATTTAGATTTCTTAAATTATACACTTGAACACACACACACACAAAATATCTAATTTAAATATTTGAAAGAAATAAAATATGTGACTTTTATAAATACGGGAGAGTATATAGACTTGTCCCAAATTAAAGATTTTGTGCGAAATATATGAATGGATATGGATTTCACATTCTTATTAAAAACAAATAGAAGCCGTGAGAGAGTAGGAACCATTTGACCATTAAGATGAGAACAAGATGGCAGTGGGGGTTAATCAATACATTCTGCAGCAGGATCACGACAAAAATTCCTCTTCAAAATCCCCATTCATCCCAACAGGGAAACTTATGATGACCTAAGAAAGCAAAAAGACTTACTCGTCGAGGCATATTTTCCCCTCATTTCTATAGATACTTTTAAAGTTGCTATGGTCAGCAGCATAATTTGGGTAATTCATTTTCCCCCTTCCCTACAACAGTTCAGAAGAATGTTTGCAGACTGTAGGACTTTCAAGGGATCTTACTGGCCATTCAGAGTCAAGGTGTCAGGTGTGTTTTGTTCTCTAGGTAATTTTCAAAGCAATTCACACAAAGAGGAAAAAAAACAGGTAATGATTTCCTGAAGGCTCTATTTAACTGTTATACTAGCAGCTCATTCAGCTGTGACTCTAGTGACACCAAACCACTGCTATTTACATATATCCTTCCTGATAGTTTCTTGGATATAGAAAAGTGTAGCAGAATGTTGGGGCACGAGATGGAATGCTGGCAATCAGTTTGGATAAAGAGATATAGATGCTGGAATTCGGTCTGTACAAATCAGCCGGCAAAATGTTTTGTTTGTGAGAGAAGTGTCCCTATGGAGCTTCTTAAAATGCTACAGTTTGTTAAAGGCTTGGAACAGCGGCTTTGAGATTTTGCAAGATCTGGACAAGCCTAGAAGCAAAGGCCTCTAGAGTAACTGTGTCAATCTCTGAAGTGGCTGCCAAGGGCATCCACAGAAGGTAGTCAAAAAAACAAAAAAAACAAAACCCAAATATACTATACATGTTTAAATAATGTCAATTAAAAACTAGTATGTGGCAAGAAAAGCATAGATCTATTTAAGCACAAGATTACATATAAGGTAATATTCTTGAATCAAAAAAGTTTTGTAAGCCAATTCAAACTTTGAAGGTATCTCTGAATAAAATAATTTCTGTTCATGGCTCATAAAGAAACAAAAGCAAAAATAATTGTCCCAAAACATGGAACATATACTTGCAAGCGGCAAGATTCAAGTATATGTACTTTCCATATAATTGTTCAGCAACCAAAAAATATTTAAAAGCACTTTTAAAAACACTGCCAGACTATTTCTGGCAGGCTTATATTTTGATAAATTGATTTTGTTTTACATATGATGGAAATGGCTAATGTTCCTGCTGTTATTCTTGTGCTATGGACTACTGCATGGAACTCATTTGATTCCATGTTCTATGATTTGTTTGTTCACACTAACTCTTTGCTAACATGCTAATTTCCACATAATTTTTCCCAACAGTTGATAAATGAAATATATTGTTTTAAACAGCTTTGTTGTAATTATTTGGTCTCATGGTACAAACTAATGTAGGAAACTGCTTAAGGTGCAAACAATCTGTTCTATAGGAGGCAATTCTTATCCTCACTTATATAGAAGGATCAAATATGAATCCCAAATAACCCACAACAGATGTAGGAAGAACAGGAAAAAAGTCATTTATGGTAACCTCCCTTATTTGGCTGAAAACAGAGGGAGGCTGCCTTGCACCAATGCACACAAAATGCCTAGTTTGGGAGGAAAAAAACATTTTGGAGCTCATCAATCAGGATACTTTAGTACATGGAATAAACTACTATCTTCTTCAGACAGTAGCCTTGAATATTCTGTATTAAGAATACATTTTAAATAAATAAAATGAATAAAAATGTATTACATTTTTTTTCTATATTTAAAAACTCCATTTTGTATATTCTTGCTGGGGTTTTTTTTCTGGAAGCTTTGATCCCTTTGATGGAAATGTTAACCATATAATCCTATTCTTATCTCTAATTTTAGTCCTTTCAACAAATTCTAAACTAATAAAAGTCATCGTCTTAGACTCAACTTTGGGCTAGATGAAGACCAATAAATTCATGTTAAAATACAAAGAAAAAGAATAGTATTATTTCCTTATTCCTCTTAATAATTGAAATGACTAAAAATTTGCAGCCATTTGGTAGGATTCAAAATCTGTCCCATGACTTTGACTAATTGTAGGTTTAGCCTTAAATATGCTTTTGGTCTTCTTAAGATGACATACATGACCCAAAGGGAAGATCTTGTTATGTAACTCAGGAACTAAGAAATATCTTCAGCAGTTCTTTCCAAAGCATTTTTCATCTTAAATCACAGCTACTCAACATTATAAAACCCAGATCTAAGACTTGCACAAGGAGCAAAAGATACTTCTAGCACTAACAAAGTGTTGATGTTATTGATTTTTGGAAGAGGAAGAAGAAAGGATGAGGAAGGATAATTAGGTTTTTAAAAGTCTCTTTACTGTGAAGGTTTAGCCAAAGTAACTGAAAAAAAATGTGACGAGGGTAAAGTTTCCAACAATTAGTCAAAATCTGGAAAAAAAACCACATTAAATTTGGGCTATTGCCACTTCCCTTCTTTTGGCACCCACATAATGTATCAAGCATCATGCAAAAGCATCTGGCAGCGTGAGGGTTAAGGGAGATGTTCCTTCTCTTTAACAGATGGTTAATTTACAATAATTATTACTAAATTCGGTGTTTAATAAGTTAGATACGACAAACCCGGATGCAGAAAAACTTGCCAAAGCATCATTTTTAAGAGTCCTGGGATGAAACAAAACCTGCAAAACACTCGCTAGCCTCAAAGTCTTGAGCTGAGGGTAGCAGGTTGAAGTGCATTTTAGCTTTCCTGTAGATTATTAACTCTTTATTACCATCTGTTATGTTATTAGCACATATTGCAAGGAAGTCATACAACCTAGGAGCTTGGCCAAAAGCATATCCATCAGTAAACTGAAGTGGCAGTAAACTCTTAAGTCTCCAGCATAGCATTTACTCTGGCCTAATATTTAAACATTTACTCAGTATTTTGAGGGGAGAAATCTTCATGTGAAATATGTACATTGGATCTATAAACTCAATGGAGAGTTTGATAGAGCTTCTCCTGTACAAACAGCAAGAAATCCTGCACAGGTCTCAGTGGACAAAAAAACCTCTTGTGGACTCTTGCGAACCCCATTTGTCATTTTTTTTTAAAAAAATATTTTCTTTTTAAAGTTTTATTGAGGTTTATTTTAAGATAAAATGCAAATAGAAACAGAAATTAAGAAGGGAGAAGTGCAGAACTAAAGAGGAAAAAAAGTAGTGACATCCGACTTTTTTCAGCTCGGTAGAATACAGGAAAAAAAATTACAATCTCAACCTTTTGCTTTACATTTCTAAAAAATGCACGCCATTTCTGCAACAACAAAGGAAGTTTTTCTATTTCTCCATTCACATAACATACTGATCCTCCAACTAAAGACAACAAAACTAAGAATATTCACCTAACAATTCTGCCCTAACAAATAATCCACATCATACTTAGCTGAGAGCCTAGTTAACACAGCAGATTAAAACAATGACTGGATTCCCATAATATACTAAACCACTAACCACATTACCCATTTTAACCTAGGCTATTGTTGTGGTGCAAGCCAGGCCTGTGGGTAACCTAGATCTGTTATTACAACAGGGCAAAAACAATCCTTCAGATCATTTCAATATTTCCAGATGAAAACATGAGGGGAGACCCATTTGTTGAATTACTAATTCATAAACACAAGAGTGTCTCTACCAGGGGGTCATTCAGAGGGCACAATGTGCATTTCTGGGCCTGAAAGCTGTTTCCCACATGTTATTTTTTTTTAAAAAACCCAATATCTTTAGATTTATTTCATGAAGTTCCTAAACGGTAGGCAGTAGAGTCAAATTACCTTTGGGGGGGGTGGGGTGGCGCGAGGTTCTTGGGCCCCTCCAGAAGACCATTTTAGTGGAAATAAGTGATAAATAAATACTCAGAAATTATTTGTATAAAACTGCTGGTTAAAAAAAAAGTGCTATGTTTTATATTAGCCATTTATTTCTGAATGGAATTTAACTCCATACATTAAAGGGGATGCCAGATTAAATCAGTGCTAGTTTAAATTTTGGCAATTGTAAACAAATAATAAATGTAATGCAGGACCCACAGGATGTCTAATATTTTTTTTAAAATATTTTTATTATTTTTTAATAAAAAATATTGGCCTTCCCATATTCTTCTTTTTTTTTACCTGTTTGTAATTTATCAAATGTTTGCAAACTTTAAAAATCTCATCAAGTAATTTCCAGTGTTTTCATTTCCAATTAGTCTTCATTATAGTCAGATATTATAAAACCTGTATATGTGCATACATAGGCATGTAAACACATAATTACTTATAGAGATTTCTACCAACACAGATATACAAAAGAGAGCAAAAGGAGGAGGGGAGCTGGTTAGACACATTATGACTGTAATTATTATACAGTGTGCAGTTCTAAGGAAGTCTAAAAAAGCATTTTATTTTCCTATTCTACACACCATGCATCCTTTTGATAGGCATGAACCTCATTCAGTTTTGAAAAGAATGTACTTGACCGATCATTCCTTTGAAGACCCATACTTCTAATCCATTTCTCCAGGTCAATATCCCAACAAAAAACCCCGATGTGTGATTTTAATTACATTATTCTTTCTTTGATTGCAGATTCTGCCTCTATCCCACACACAGATTATCAGCACGAGCCCCCTAACCTGCATTTATTGTTCAGCATGGATGGACTCCCCAAGTCTTCACAATGCATTACATATGTATTAAAAAGTCCTGCTTGTTTCATTAGGTCCTATTCATTTCATGGTTAAATCTTTCCTATGCAAAAGTTATGCTTAAAGTTGGGAGTTCCAATTCCAAATTATTTCTAGAAAAGATTCCTTAAATACAGTTACATATTTAAGTTACATGTTTCTACTTTGCTCTAAATTCCATGTATGATTGTATTTAAAAGCATATTTCCAAATTAAATGTGCATTTGTTACATATACACACACCGGTATATATATATCTGGTACCATCACTGACAATAGGGGATGAGATCTTGCTCCCCACAGAGAGGGCCCGCAACTTGGGTGTCCTCCTGGATTCACGGTTATCTTTAGAAGATCATTTGACGGCCGTGGCCAGGGGTGCCTTTTATCAGGTTTGCCTGATCCGCCAGTTGCGTCCCTTTCTGGATCGGGACGCCTTGCACACGGTCACTCATGCCCTAGTTACCTCCCGTATGGACTACTGTAATGCTCTCTACATGGGGCTCCCCTTGAAAAGCACCCGGAGGCTCCAACTGGTCCAGAACGTAGCCGCGCGGGTGATTATGGGTGCAGCTCATTACGCCCATGTAACACCTCTCCTATGCGAGCTGCACTGGCTCCCGGTGGTCTTCCGGGTGCGATTCAAGGTGTTAGTTATCACCTTTAAAGCGCTCCATGGCTTAGGACCTGGGTACCTACGAGACCGTCTTTTGCCACCAATAGCCTCCCACCGACCAGTTCGTTCTCACAGGGAGGGACTACTCAGGGTACCGTCAGTCAAATTATGTCGACTGGCGACTCCCAGGGGGAGGGCCTTCTCTGTGGGGGCTCCAACCCTTTGGAATGAACTGCCCCCGGAGATACGGAATATCCCTGATCTCCGTGCTTTCCGCCGTGCCCTCAAGACCCTGATGTTCCAACAGGCAGGGCTAAACATACAAACATGCGAATGATTTTTTAAATGTTATCTAATTCTGGGTTTTATTTAATTGACCAAACTAAGTAACAATTTTAATTAGCAATTTTATGATGTTTGTGTGTCTATATTTTTCTTGACTGTACACCGCCTTGAGTCTACGGGAGAAAGGCAGTATAGAAATATAATAAATAAATAAATATATGTGTATATATATATACATACGAAATTGATTTTGAAGGAACCAAATTAATCTCCAAAACTGAACACTTCAACAAGAGAATAATCATGGAAGCCATCGAAATAGAGAAACACCTCCATAACAGGAATAAATGCGACGATACCTCCCGCCTACCGGACATCTGGAAACTAGCCCTAGTCAACAGAAGAGTCCCAGCCACGAAGATTAACACTGGACCCAAGATAACACATGACACCACCACCAATCATCCTCACCAGATTCAAACCGAAACCCATCCCATAGACGAAATACAACCACCATCCAGAAGCCAGACCAGGGTGGCATCACCAGCTGCTGCACCCCCCTCTGATCCCCACACAAAGCAAACTGACACACGCCATGAACACATGGCAAGACCTCAAACTTGGAGCCAAACCAAGCCCCGGATGTGGCATCACAGCCATCTGCTCAGGACATTACATCAAAAAACTCAGGATATCACAACACTAGAACTCAGGATGTTAACACACAGCCCATTAGCCAGATCGTTAAAACACAAAAGACTAATGGGCACGCATCAAGGACCTCACCCACACAGGATGTTACAAAACAGCCGACTAATCTGCAAACATCAACTCCATCAATACAGTAAATCTTTAAAAAAAGGCTGGGGTTTGCATCAACTAATCAAGATGTAATAACACAGGCAACCAACCCGCTCACAGCAACAAAGCCAGCACCCCACACCTCCCCACCAGTATTTATAAAGAGACGGCAGCTCCGATCACGCTTTCCTCGCACAAGCACGAAGCCGAAGACACCAGCCTAATATCCCCATGTTTTATCTTGTTACTGAATTCCATAACACTTCAAAATTTTAGAATCCAGGAGAATCTAAGTACTAATAAATTATTCAAGATAGCTTGTAAATATAAGTGCAGCGTTGTTAGGTTCTTCACAGATCTATGGGGTCCACAAGGGCCAAGTGATGAAATGTGCGTAATATGTACATAGTGATGAAATGTGTGTCAATATGTTTACACAAACTCCCACTCCTTACATTCTTGAGTAAAATATCGTGGCGCATGTACAAAAAGATGGAGCTTGCATTGTGATGTCAGGATACATGTTTGGCTATTTTGGTGTCACTTTCATGTCATTGATACTTAATGTCCACCTAAAAAAAATAAATATTTATTTGTACCAATATTTAAACCCTGAGAATTAGAAAAAAAATCTTTGTTCTTAAATATACAAAAAGTGATCAAAAGTCAGCAAAGTTTTCAGGTTGCAGACATTATAACATGGTTTTGCATGGTTGCAAGAACCCCTCTGATTTTTGGACTAAATCAATGAAAATACTAGTTTCTGGTTCCAACACAGATAAATCTGCAGCTCTGAGAAGTATCTCTAACTTAACCAAATCTGATGGCAATTTAGGAAAAAAAATATGTGTTGGCTGCATTCACACAATACACTAAATTTAAAATAAGTTGGACAACCCACATGATTTAATACTTGTATAGAACATCAGGAAATACAGTAAATCTTTAAAAAAAGGCTGGGGTTTGCATCTGACATCACAATGCATGTTTCGCCATGTTTTTCATCATCATGGTTTGTAGTAGATGACTGTGAGAATTTTACCCTTTCTGAAGGTTTCTGAAAAACAATATCCATCCAATACAATTGAAAAAACACCCAATGAAGTCTTACCGCACTTTTATTTATAATACAATGGTGACACATAGATGTTTCACTGAAAGAATATAAGACTGAAGATGCAAAATTGGAAGCCCAGTTTCTACATCAGTTCTCTTACCTTTTGTATCCAAGTTAAAAGACATTTCTGGTGAGCAAAGAGATTTTTGCAGTCACAGAAGTGCAGCAGACCGTCACGGCCCATCTCATCTCCTTCCCGGCAGATAAAACATTCTTTTGACTCTAATTAAAAAGATTAATAAAGTAAGAGAACACATCAGGTTTGCATCAATCAACTGCCCATGTGGTTCATATTATTGTAATTAAAAGTTATCTCTCAAATTGTTGGATGAAAGTGCCATGATCTGCAATTGAAAACAGATTGAAGGGAGTTTTCCCAACTTATTATATTTTAAACAGTCAGACTGGAGCAATGTTCTGGAGATAATATGTTCAAAACGGTCCTTAGAGGCAAAATGTCAGCAATCATATATTTAGGTCCTTTGAAAAGCTCCTTATAAAAATGTGTCTTGTGTATTTGTATTTCTTTAAAGAAAGATAGTAAAACATTAATATCAGCCAACTCCCTTTGCAATGTTCGACTGCAAATGATATTCTTTCGCTTTTACTACCCAATCATTAAATCACAAGAAATATCTCAGTTCTAATAATACAGTTCTATATTCCTTTATGAGATCTCATCTCATAAAGGACCTTGAAAGCTCCAGGGCTAAAATTCTTTACTCCTACTCTGAGTATGAGAGTTGTTGGTGTGGGCCCTGAACAATACATATGTTGCATCGGACAATCAAATCTAGACTTAGTAAAGTGAAATATGAACAAACTTTATGGAGTTAAACAATGAATTACATCCAACTACATCCAACCAGGGAACAGTGATAAATAGCTTCCAAGTAAGCTAAACATAGAGGGAAGGTATGGTTAACTGCTGTGTATAGACAGTATATATTCTGATTCATGTAAAAGAAGCAGCAAAGCAACTCACTGATACATCTCATAACTGAAGGTGACTGCCATTCTCACCAACTGATATATAATGAAATAAGAAAAGAGACAATTATTCTGGCCTTTAATATCAGTCCACATCTTCTGTATTCTCCTTCAGACACTAGGCTGCGATGGTCCAAATTAAGAAATAGTACACCTATTAAATACCCAAGACATAAAAACACTATTCATCGAGTGGGGAGACTACTTTATTCCGATCAGCATACTGTACACACAGGGTTGGTTGACAGAACTGGCCCTAATTATTGAATCCGTTTTTTGAATACTTGGGTCCTCTCATGCCAATTTTGGCAAGCCATGGCCCAGAACAGCTGCGACCATTTTTATACCACCATTGCTGACATCTCATTTTTGTTCCAAACCCTGATGCATTCCATGTTGCAGTTAGAAAACCATGAAGGCTTGAACACAGGTACTGTATATGTGGTACCTTACTCAATAGCAGTAATTGTGAGAAGGATCTTGGAGTCCTAGTGGACAACCTTTTAGATATGAGCCAGCAGTGTGCAGCAGCTGCCCAAAAAGCCAACACAGTTCTGGGCTGCATAAACAGAGCGATAGACTCAAGATCACGTGAAGTGTTAATACCATTTTATAATGCCTTGGTAAGGCCACACTTGGAATATTGCATTCAGTTTTGGTTGCCACGATGTAAAAAAGATGTGGAGATTCTAGAAAGAGTGCAGAGAAGAGCAACAAAGATGATTAGAGGACTGGAGGCTAAAACATATGAAGAACGGTTGCAGGAACTGGGTATGTCTAGTTTAATGAAAAGAAGGACTAGGGGAGACATGATAGCAGTGTTCCAATATCTCAGGGGTTGCCACAAAGAAGAGGGAGTTAAACTATTCTTCAAAGCACTTGAGGGTAGAACAAGAAGCAATGGATGGAAACTAATCAAGGAGAGAAGCAATTTAGAACTAAGGAGAAATTTCCTGACAGAACAATTAATCAGTGGAACAACTTGTGTCCAGAAGTTGTGAATGCTCCAACACTGGAAGTTTTAAAGAAGAGATTGGATAACCATTTATCTGAAGTGGTGTAGGGTTTCCTGCCTGGGCAGGCAGTTGGACTAGAAGACCTCCAAGGTCCCTTCCAACTCTGTTATTCTATTCTAACACTGTGATTTAACATTTTCTGGAGGTGAGGGGAATTAGTGCATCCTCTGACAAATTTCCCTTCACTTTGTTCTTGAAATATCAGTGAAAGTGTGCATAGGTGAATCCCCTTAGCTGTAGTACTTAAATGAAATAAAAATGATATTCAAAATAATGCTTAAAATATGGTATTTATATAATAGTACAGGCAGTCCTTGATTCACAACAGTTCATTTAGTGACCGTTCAAAGTTACAATGTGACTGAAAAAAGTGACTTATGACCGTTGGTGGGATTCAAGTAATTTAACAACCAGTTCTCTGCCCTAATGATTTCTTCCAACAACCAGTTTGCCAAACTGCTCAGAAAGTTAACAACCGGTTCTCCCGAAGTCCCACCACTGCTTCTGACCATTTTTCACACTTACAACCATTGCAGCATCCCCATGGTCAAAATTCAGAAGGCTGGCAACTGACTCATATTTATGACGGTTGCAGTGTCCCAGGGTCATGTGATCAGCTTTTGAGAACTACAGGCAAAGTCAAGGGGGAAGCCAGAATCACTTAACAAAACATGTTACTAACTTAATCACTGCAGTAATTCACTTAACAACCGTGGCAAGAAAGGTTGTAAAATGGGGCGAAACTCTCTTAAATGTCTCACTGAACAACAAAAATTTTGGGCTCAATTGTGGCCGTAAATTGAGGACTACCTGTACTGCTGATCCTCTCCCTAAAAGGAGATCAATCCATGTGAAATAATTATAGCAATTTAGAAAGTTTGGCATCAGTTTAGGCATCTGTCAAAATTCCCCCCTTCCCATGTTAAGTGGATTGATTGGTAGATGTTTCTCCACATCTGTTGGTTGGTGTAGAACTCCTCCTCTACAAAGCCAGAAGAATCCAACAATTTCTGGCATTGGTGTACTCCATACATCAGAAATAAGTATATCTTTATTCGCCAGCTCTGAACCTGGGCAGAACAGGAATCATCAATGGGCCCAACAAGTGTTAAGCTGGTATAAAATTCTGCCAATTTAGAGACTAGATAGATAAGGCTTTAAATTGGCCATAAGAAAGGATTTTCCCTGACTATGTTAATTTGTAAATAACCCTGACAGTCTAATGTCAGCCAAGCTACTTTTATTATGGTTAGTAGTAAGTATATACTGTAGTATATATAGCATATAGTTCATGGAAACATATGACTGGTTTCTCCCTAATTACTTATATAAGGACCATTTTCTATATTATTCATGTAGTTTTGCATTTTGTTATGGATTGCACTAGTAGAGGCTAAATCAATTTTGTTGTATATATATATATACAATGACAATAAAGGTTATTATTATGTATGCCTAATACTGAGCACCCTTTTTGCTGTATTTATAAGTTTTCCAGAGAAACTTGCTGGCTATTATAGGAAAAGTGAATTGTACATGTAATGGACCTTAATCTGGTCTAACAAATTTTATACAAAAAACACAATCTGACATTTACAAAGTGACAGAAGAAATAATAATCCATTCATTCCTATATTTGTATTGAGAAAACAAGATTGTCATGCACGTTGATTGCTATTTCACTTGCAAGTCAAATGCATGTTTTTAGTAATGCAGTAGAAAAAGAATAATAATACCAGGTGTCTGATAGAGAAAAAGCATACTAGAGTTTAATATATATGACAAATTGTTCAAAAACAGCAAAATGTGACCTGACTCTAGTTTTGCTTTTTATAGTATTCTGCTGAGTAAGGACTGGATATGTAAATTAAAATAGCCTCAGGATGCAGTATTTTTCACCTGAACTTCCAATTTTGTAGTTTTCTTAGAGTATAAACACATACACACACTTCAAGGATTAAATAATGAAACTCTTGCTCTCTTGTTCTTTCAGATTTTTTTTTTAATTTTCAAGAAATGAAAGACACATTTCAGGTTGATCAACTCAACCAGTTAAGAACCAATCTATTATCAGCTAATAACTGCAATGAAGAATTGTATTAGTCCATATTTTTATAAACTACCAACAACCTAATTTGCATAGTTGAGACTAATCAATGGATTGGAATGCAGTTATTTATTTATTTATTTATTTATTTATTTATTTATTTATTTATTTATTTATTTATTTATTTATTTATTTATTTATTGGTTCGATTTATATGCCGCCCTTTTCCGGAGACTCAGGGCTGCTTACAATGCGTTAAGCAATAGCCTTCATACTTTTGTATATACCTGCATAGCAGGGCTTTTTTTTTTGCCCCCTCCCCCAAGTGGTGTTTTATTTTATACAAAGTCAGCTTATTGCCCCCACAACCCGGGTCCTCATTTTACCTACCTCGAAAGGATGGAAGGCTGAGTCAACCTTGAGCCTGGTGAGATTTGAACTTGCAATAATTGCAGGCAGCTGGTGTTACTTAACAGTGCTTTAGTCTGTTGCGCCACCAAGGCTCTTGTTAGTCTTTGACTTTAGAATAGAATAGAATAGACGAATGCACTAGAATTAGTTGGTTCATTAAAAAAAACCCTGCACATGCTATATGTGATTTTTAAGGGAATGCACATATCCAAAATCTGCATAAAACTGTGTTTAGGAAACCGAAAGGAAGTCTTTTTTGACTCAGCCTGTATAGAAGTGACATGAACCAAAGTAGATCTTTTAAACCATGTAATTTAAAGAGTATACCCAGCTGGTGGGATTCAAATAAAACAAAAGTTAAATTGCTTTAAAAAAGGTAGGAATTAAAAGACTGCTCATGCACAAATTCATTATTGGATGATTAAAAATATTTTAAAACATTTTCTATTTTTAAAATATTTTCTAATATTAACACTAACCATGGCAATATAATCAGTGGTGGGATTCAATTTATTTTGCTACCGGTTCTGTGGGTGTGGCTTGGTGGGCGTGGCTTGGTGGGCATGGCAGGGGAAGGATACTGTAAAATCTCCATTCCCTCCGGATCAGCTGGGACTCGGGAGGCAGAGAATAGATGGGGTGGGGCCAGTCAGACGTGGTATTTACCGGTTCTCCGAACTACTCAAAATTTCCGCTACCGGTTTTCCAGAACTGATCAGAACCTGCTGAATACCACCTCTGAATATAATTGCTAAAACCTGGGTGATATTTGTTCATCTGAAATATGACATGCCTTCAAAACTGTCTCCTATTATCTCAAGTGACTGCAGAAACAAATGAAATGACTTATTTTTTTAAAAAAAAAGCTGCAGAAAAATGAGTTTCTTTTTGTTGAGTTTCAAGCAGAAATATCCTGCATGCAAAATAAGCAGTCTAACCAGGGGTGAAATGCTACTGGTTTGGGCCAGTTTGCCAGTAAAAAATGCTACTGGTTCGCCGAACTGGTAGTAAAAAAATGTAAAAAAAAAAGTTCCAACAATTGGGTGTCGTTCAGCTGATCGTCGGAACTTTTTTTTTTCTTTTTAAGCATTTTTTTACTACCGGTTCAGGCAAACAGATAGTTAAAAAATGCTTTAAAAAAGTAAAAAAAAAAAGGCTCGGATGATCGCGCAGCACAGCTGTGATCGTCCGAGCCTTTTTTTTACATTTTTAAAGCCTTTTTTTTTTTACTACCTATTCACCTGAACCGGTAGTAATAAAATTCTTAAAGAAGGTTTAAAAAAGATTCCCAAGATCACAGCAGTGCCATGTGATCATCGGAACCTTTTTTTTTTTACTTTTTTAAAGCATTTTCTTACTACCGGTTCAGGTGAATATGTAGTTAAAAAAAGGCTTTAAAAAAGTTTTTAAAAAAGGTTCCGAAGATCGCGCGGCACAGCTGCGATCGTCGGAACCTTTTTCTACTTTTTAAAAGCATTTTTTACTACCTATTCACCCGAATCAGTAGTAAAAAATGCTTTTAAAAAGTTTTTTTTAAGGTTCCTAAGATTGCGCACCACAGCTGATCCCCCCCCCCGCTGTTCTACTTACCTTCCCAAGCCTCCTTTTGGCGTGTACTGCACATATTTGGTGTGAACTGTGCATGCACACACTTGGCGCACAGCAAGCATGCACGGCTAGTGAACCGGTAGCAAACTGATTCAGATTTTACCACTGACTTTAACCACTGTGCTATTGATATATCATTATAACAAGGCATCAAAAACTTTCTTCAGGAAATGCTTTGAAAATGAATTGAGGGGACATTTCTTCCTCAATAAACTTCTAAAGTTAGCTTATAAGGAAGTAAACCCAACCCAACCAAATATTTTAAAACTACAGCAGGAAAACACACCTTGTAGTTGCTTTTGCAATGAAACAAAGTGAATAAAGAGTAATGTTATCCATTATTGCCTTCAAAAAAGAAAATAGGGACTAGGTGACCAGGCGGTGTGGTTAAGCCTTAGATTTATGTTTCAATACCAGATGTTGGAGCATCAAGAGCAACAGCACTAATTTGTATTATTCACTGATCGTCCAGATTATGCCACTGATAAAGTTGTGTAGATCATTCTCAATGGAGGGCATGTCATTGACCCACTATTGATATCGTCTTGTGTTCCGTGGCTTTATTTTTTAATCAATGGAAGGACAGGGTTGTGTTTGGTGTTGTGCCTGGATGAGCAACTCACAGGAAAAAAACAAGGCAGTGGATGAGACTGGAAAGGCAAAAACATTCGAGAAGGAAAGGGTGGTAAACCATAATAATTTTTTTTTAAAAAAAATATACCCTACACAACAGTGGTGAGTTTCAGAATTTTTTACTACCGGTTCTGTGGGTGTGGCTTGGTGGGAGTGACATGATTGTTGGGAGTGGCTTGGTGGGCGTGGCAGGGGAATGATACTGTAAAATCTCCATTCCCACCCCACTCCAGGGGAAAGATACTGTAAAATCCCCATTCCCTCCCCAACCCAGGGGAAGGTTACCGCAAAATCCCCATTTCCTCCCCATCAGCTGGGATTTAGGAGGCAGAGAATAGATGGGGGTGGGGCCAGTCAGAAATGTTACTACCGGTTCTCCGAACTACTCAAAATTTCTGCTACCGGTTCTCCAGAACTGGTCAGAACCTGCTGAAACCCACCTCTGCTACACAGGCATGTCCATGAAATTACCAAGGTCAATTCAAGGGACACCTTCACCTTGGTTTGACATTCAAATCTTTGAATTTAGCTTTTCAAAATAGATACTCTAATTTTCAACGCATTTGTCTAAAATATTTTCTTCTTTGATCATTTTTTTGAGCAACAAACCACAAATACTAGACAAATATGTTCTGTGCCCCTAATTTGTGCCTCTACAGAATACATTTTGGCAGCTCCGACATTGTTGAGTCCTGTCTAAAAATGCATTGCAGATTACTGTTACATGCCTATCTCGTAGGCTCTATTTTATTACTAGTAGTTTCTAGAGGGTCATCTAACTTGTTTTATCAAGATGGAATTAGAATTTAGGTTTCATGAAACAGGGAATATATTAGGATTAATAAAGTGCCTTTAAGAGAACCCCAATAAAGTTTGGATGCCACATTGCATACATTATTGCAATTAAATATTTTGAAGATGACTCTCTTAGAATTTACTTAGTCTCATCCTTATTAACCAATACTTAACTGATTATATATTTTCAAGTGGGACTGAATGGAAGGCAAATCAATTTGGATGCTATTACAACCACTTTCAGATTTAGCATCTAATATTCTGTCTAAAACGCTCCAAGATTTTTTTTTTAAAGAAAAATCCTTGTTCAGTATTTATTAACATTATTTCTGAATTAAACCATATACCACTAACTTTAGCTTGAATTTATACAGAGAAACGAAATCTTTGTTTAGCTATACAATGATCTAACAAATTCTTCTTAACAATTTTAACAGCAGAATTGAGGGAAAATTTAGGTAGAAGAAACAGATAAGCATTAAATATTGTGGAATTCTTAAAATATTACTCTTAAAAGAATGGCTAATATATTATAGAATGGGAATTTAGACATGTCTTACAAATAACTAACAACAAAGTTGTGTGGTTGAACACTGAAATGGACAATAAGGATTCTGAACTGGACCTCAAATAAATGTATACCATATCCTGTTCACTGCAAATATTTGGCATGACCTGCCTGGTAAACATCTGGATTACAGTTCTGCAATTATTTTAACTTGCCTATTTTGCTACCTTCTTCCAACATGGCTCTTGAACATACTCTGAGACCAAAGTATCAGGATAGGAGCTGCAGGAATGTTATATTTCCCATTAACATTTTTTTCAGGCTTTATTTATGTATTTACTGTTATATATTGCAGTGTTTTACAAGGCACCCCCAGTGATTTACATCACGCACCTACACCATATATTTATACATTTTACAAATGTACATTAAGAATTTAATTAATTTAAATTAAATTAAAATTTAATTTAATAATGAATACTTAAATGCATTTATAAAATAACAAGAGTATCATAACATAGCCAGCAGATGGAGTCCTCTTATCCACCAGGCAAAGAGCTGGGTTTAATCAGTTTTGGAAAGTGGCATTAATGGGTCAAGTCTAATTTCTTTTTCATAGAACTGGAGCCATAACAAAGAAGCTGTGCCTCTTGGCATTTCCTTTCCTGGACAAGATCTACTTTAAATGGAATTGTCTACATGTCAGTGAGGTATCACCAATCTACTTCAAAGTCCTAGCTGGTTATCTATAATGAAACTGTTATAGCTGAATCTTTCACCGAACAATATGATGATATATGGGATAGCCTGACAAATCAAAACATTTTCAAAGTTAAAAATGTTGTTCCAGTCACATTTCATTATACTTATTCTCTGGTGCTTACATAGGGCTTGTTATCATGCAAACTTCAGGCTGAAATAAAGCCAGCAATCTTCACTGCAGATTTTTCAGTCTGCTTTCTGTTTGCAGAGAGTTCTTGTGTTCAGAATATAGAACAAACTATAAAAACATGACTTTGAATGCAACTCTGAAGCTTACTGAATGTCTTTTAAAATAGATGCACACTGACAGCTTGTAAGTGCCCAGAGAATGATTACTAAGTAATTTCACCCCATTTTAGCATCTGTAGAACTAATTTTGCTAATCCAGAAATTCAAGAGAAAACCCACAGATAATTCCTTTTCAGCATCTTACGTATAACTAAAATGCCAAACTGCAGAGATTGGTACAACACTTTAAAAACATACTTGTCTTAATTGGATTCTTAATATGCCACATTGGTGGTTTCCAACTTCAGATGTTCAATACATTGTTGAGTTGTTGCATACTTTCTAAACTCATTTCCAGGTTAGGTGTAGACATCTCTGTGCCCTTATATAGACTTTGACAGAACTGTTTCCACCGGCCAATGTTACCATATAAATTATATAACTCAAGCATAGTGTTTGAACACAACAATTGAGCTTTCCTTTTTTCATGACATGATTAAGATCATCTGTAAAAATTGCATGTGCTCCTAGATAGCAGCAAAATATACCTAAAACTCTAACTTTTTGGTGCTATCCACTGATTTTCCAGATTTCTTGCAGCCCAAAATCTCATATCCTTATAAAAGGATAAATGACATGTCCCATTTTTCCCCATCTGCTTTGCCTGATTTCTAATGCCAACGGTATCTTCATTTCACTAGTGTTTCAAAGGTTAACAGTATGCTGCATTGTGTTAACTTCTCGATTGCTTTGTTTCCCCCTTCCTCAAATTATTCTTGCCTTTTTGGCCTCTCAGTGATTGAACAGATGTTTCCAGTGAACTCTTGACAAAGAAGCACATTCTCCCTCCTCCCCTCTGCACCAACATATTATGTACTCTGCACACTCCACTATTTAATCATGTCAGTGCAAAGAAGGAACCAGGAGGTACTAGGGCCCAACTAAAACCTCTCAAGAGTGATTGGAAACACAACAGTTGAATGCTGTAGTATGAAAACAACAAGTGAAGAGGCACAGGTAAGTATGGTTTTGCACTGAACCATCACCTCGGAGCCAAGTTCTTTATTTTTAATTTTATAAAGCAATCTCAATTTCCTGTCTTTCTCAAGAAAAATGAAGGGGAAAAAAGAGACTGTGATTATAACCCCCTTTCAACCCTCCTCCCACTCCCTCATGCAGTTGGGTTTGGTACACAAGTATATTGCTTGCTTCTTCATAACTTCTTTGCAAATAAAATGAGATTTTCAAGCAGACCACTTTAAAAGCCTTGAAGGGACTAAGTGAGCGTGTGACAAAAATGCTACATATTAGTTGTTATTCCCTCCTTCTCAAAGGATAAAAAAGGTTCACTTTGAAAAAAAGGGAAGGAACTATAGTAGGAAAGGGCTTCATGAACACTTTCTCATTAGTATTTTAGAGGAATATTGGAATAACCTTGAAAAAAAATGTGGCAGCCATTAGGAAAACTCGACCTTAGCCTAGAAAATATGAACTTAGTACAGGAAAGGGTGAGAAAGAAGCTCAAGATTGCGCCACCTTGACTGTCTTTGGTGCGAGACAAAGTGAAAAAGACCTTCTGTCAGGCTTTCAAAACTCTGTTACTATAGCCTAAAGTAGCATGTGATGCTTGTTTCCTGACCTGGCCTACCTCAAAGGGAGGTATCTTTTTCCCTCAGTTAAAATATATATTCTTCATGTATAAGTAGCCATGAAAGAGAATCACGTGCTCTTCTTGAAAAGATGATAGGAAATGCTTGGGTTTTATTATGTTTTGGGTATACAAGGTTGCATGACTGACTCCAAATCAAGGGTAGCAGATTAGGGTTGTTCTTGTCCATTGAAAAGGCTGAATTCTTGAGCATCTCTTTCAAGTCGTTGCCCCATCCAAATACTGTATGTTAAAATATTCTCTATGAAGTCTCAGGAATATGGCTTCCAAAATAATCTAAATTTAAATTTGGGAAAATCTTCAAGGTTACAGTTGTTTTTCCATGATTATTAATGCCTGGATCATGCCAAGTTACTTTTCTTGTAACTGAGGGCCACTTTCTTTTACAATTAGCTCAAACATTGAAGGCCTTTAGGGTACAAGGAAGTCATGCTATGACACTAAGCTAGACGAGGCTGAAAATTTGTAGCCTCTTTTTTGTTGTTTTTTTAAATAGGCTTATGTATCATAGAAACCATCTTTAATTTACGGAATTTTCCATGGAAAATTAGGATGGACATCCAGAAAAAGGGTAAAAGGGTTGCCTGGGGGATCATTGGTCTACTGGAAGCATCTGATTATCCATATTTTGGTATATGGTTCCATCGGAATAACACCAGTGGTCAAGTACTTTGGTTTTCATTATATTAATCTATAGATGAATTTCCATTCACTCTCTGTCCCTTGTAATAATAGGTGCTTGAATAGATTACTGCACAAGGACCTCACAGAAAGGAAAATTATACAGTTAGATAAATTGCATCTCGATGATGGAAACTTTTATATGAAATATTGGAAAATTATTATATATGATAAAGACATAAATTATCCAATATTCTGTTTCATGCCATATTTATTCAGTTCTATGCATTTAAGAACACACATACATGTACATAAAATAGAATGTGCCACAAACGTAGGCTATGAGCTTTGGATTCCCTACTGTATGACTCAGTCCCCTAACAGTTGATGATTTATGCATCTTGCCAGTGGAGAAGTAGGCCATGCCAGCCTTGAAAGCACTATCGTTTGGCTGTTAATACTCATGAAGGACATGTTGCCCTATCATTGTTCGGTCATTTCTTTAAAAAGGTAAAATCCTGAACAAATTCCTATAATATGTGTGGCCGGGTCTGACCAAGGGTATTTATACAATTAGAAAAATTGAATAAATAATCCCAATGACATTCCAAAGTACTGCACAATGAAACTTAACAATTTTAAATGTGTTTATACACACACACACACACACACACACACAGAGAGAGAGAGAGAGAGAGAGAGAGAGAGAGAGAGAGAGAGAGAGAGAGAGAGAGAGAGAGAGAGAATTAATAGAAATAAGCATAGCATACACACTGATATGAAATTGAAATAGTCCTGCAAGAAAACCTTGGAAGTATTATTCTAGTATTCATTAACATTAAATAAATACCATTTGTAAAATAGAAGTATGAAACTACTTTCTTTGGCAAGTATCTTAATGTGTCGGATTACAGTTCCTAATATCTCCTGTCCAAGTGACTTTGCTGGGAGAAGATAATGTAATCCAATTCATTGCATTGGGAGGGAGTGTTTACGCAGAGAAACCAAAGGATAGTTAACCTTCTTTCTTCCAGAAGATTTTAGTATCTTGAAGAAAAGATTTGTAAATGTTTGATTTTCTGTAGGAAATCTTTCCAATGAACAACGTCCCCAAATATGCCATCACATTTGCAGAATTTAGTATAAGTGAAGATTTGGAAGAGAATTTCTTCTCTTCTGAAAAGAGCCTTGGTAGTACAGTGGTCTAAGGCACCCTGTTATTAAGCTGGTTATTAAGACCAGCTGCTGCAATTACTGCAGGTTCGAATCTCGCCAAGGCTCAAGGTTGACTCAGTCTTCCATCCTTTCTAAGGTAGGTAAATTGAGGACCCAGTTGTGGGGGCAATAAGCTGACTTTGTATAAATATACAAAAGAATGAAGGCTATTGCTTAGCGCATTGTAAGCCGCCCTGAATCTCCGGAGAAGGGCGGCATATAAATCAAATTAAAAAAAAAAAATTCAGAAGGCTGGCACTGGCATTTCCCTCTCCACAAATGCTAGTGAAAGGCAGCATTCTGAATGGCTCAGAAGGTTGGCATTTACTAGCAATTTTGCCACATTTGAATTCCATTCCTTGAATGTTTATAGGTCCCTCAGTGCACTGCGGAAACAGACCTCAAATCCCCCATCCTCTCCGCTTGAAACCTTCCCTGCCAGCTTCACCACTGACTTTCTTGGGAAGCCGGCAGAGAATATTGCAAATGACAATCATGCGATCACAGGGGACTTGGCAACCAGTTGTAAAATACAAATCGGTTGTCAAGCACTTGAAATGTGGTCATGTGACTGGGGGGCGGTGTGAACATTTACGACAGCTGGGGGTGCTTTAGGGCAGGGTCCACAACCCCTGGGCCATGGCCTGGTACTGGCCTACGGCCTGATGGGAACCAGGTTGCAGAAGCACTGGATAAGCAGACGAACTTGCAAAGCTTGCGCAGAACCATCTTTCCAACCAACCATGTTTCCCACTGCTGCTGCTGCTGCTGCCATCGCCAGTCTACAGAGCCAGAAAGGTTAGGGATCACTGCTTTAGGAGCTGTAAAGCCCTTGTTTTGAAGCTGTCATAAATTAGGGACTACCTGTAAAACTAGAGCAAGTCAATCCCACACTGACCTTAAAATCAAGCATGAATTGAGATAATCTTTCCAGCATGCAATATTTTTTCCTCTTTTTGTCAATCGCATTTCTTAGGCACACTGTAAAGTTTCAAACCTATGAGGATTCCATAGCATCAAAATGTCTGACCATGAGGGATTCCCTGAATTAGACTCAAATACTGCCTCTTTTTTTTCCTGGAAATGCTATACTGGTCTATAGATTGAAGGTGTATGTGATCCACTTCATTGTTCTAGCTAAATGATTCAATGGCACGGCTTGAAAATTTCAATCTTCTGCCAGAAACAAAAAAACAAAACAAAACCCCAAACACAACAACTTTGTACTCTTCAGAGGGTTTACTCCACTCAATACAGTTAAGCTGCCTCTTTTTTCTGTAAAATGAAAAAGACAAGCCAGCAACATTCTGCTTTTCTAATGTTCCAGCTGTAAGCAAACAAATGTCTTCTCTGTTCTCTGCTCTCCACCTACATTGATTGAATAGGTGGATTGTAAGGGTTGCTGGTATATAAAGAACGGAATTAGGAAAGTGGAGGAACAGGAAAATTCAGAAAATTGGACTCTTTGATTAACACACCTCTATACTTAATATGCACTTAAGCCATTGATCAGTTAATTGCACCAGCTACTCAATTAAAGCATTCATGCCTGTCACCGTATGTTCCAAATGTACCATATATACTTATTATACACTTAAGCCATTGATCAGTTAATTGCATCACTTAGTCAATTAAGGCATTCATATACATGTCCTACGGTGTGCTGTAAAATATACCGTATATACTTGTAAGCTGCAAATTATATTAAGCACTGGCTGGTAAACCTCTCAGATTGCTATTGAAGAGGTTGATTCAATAAAGCCAGTTCTTATTTCTGGCTTTTTCCTGAACAAAGGGATTGACACTCTTTCTTTGGTGGAATATGGATTAATGAGTAAGAGACTTCCACATGGTTCATATTTGTTCTTTCAACTCTAGCACACCTTCTCTACAGCAACAATCACCCACCCTTGCCTGCCCCACAAATGTACAATAATGTAAACCTTGCAATGCAGTTTTACAACGCAACATGCAGGATATTCTCTTTCCCTCAAAAATGTTCCTATCTACAACCTATTGTTTCCAAGCAAGACATTTGATCTTCTCCTTCTCACCTGTCAGCCAGATCTCCGTGGCTATCAAGCATGTTCATTTCTGCCAGTGCTTTTGAGAACTAATGCTAGACAACAATAAATCCACCACCTTACACTTCCCTAGTTTGCTTTCTCTTCTTGACTTTGGGTGTGCAAAGTTCAACAGTCAGGATGATATATAAAACCAGATGCTTTTTTTTTTTTTGTAATCTGGAAGATACTGAATGCAGCCATTATGGACATAATTCTGTACTTTTCTGAAAGTAGTCTCTCAAAACAGGAAGTGGTTTGAGATTCAGACCAAATGTGGAACATCAGGAACTACTTCTTCCAGAAGATTTACCTCTAGAAATCTAGCAGGTTTTCTCTGAAACATCATAATCAATGTCACCTGGAAGAAAAATAGAATAGTTTGTTGTTCCTTAGAAAGTTCCATCCCTGGAATGGTGAGTTTTGCACAAAATTAAAGCAAACTCACAAAACGTTTTCCTTCTTGTGTGAAAACAAACCTACTTAGCCTACTCTAGAGGAAGAAACTGCATATATTTATAATTGCATATATGTATATTATGCCTTTGCAAATCCAAGAATGAGTATTGATGATGTTTGTGCAAACTGTTCTGGAAAGCAAGAGACACTCTTATTTTAAAAAGCGAAGTAAATTGGTATTGGTGTTTTATTTCAAGGCCTCCTGCAACAAAGCTACAGTAGTAGGGTAAAAGAAGCTTCTACCTTATGGAAAATGACAGACAAGACTTTACAATGACCAGAAGCATCTCTTCAAAGAGAACTGTGTGTTGTTTCTTCACTTTATTAAAGAGAACCATATTACCTGCACAGCATAAACCACTTTGTTCAGACAATTGAAGTCACTTTCCACAACCCAATAATGTTCCATTTACACTAATTAGGATGATCTGATTCTACAGTCTCACACAAATGTGTTTCTTTAACATAATTTTTAGTCTTAGCTAAAATTTAGAAAGAAGGCTTTTTTTTATCCCCTCGGTGCGAGAAAAGCCAACACATGGGTATGCAAAATTGATGAACCTTTGGAAGAGAACTTTATATAAGTTGCAGTGTACTCTGTAAGGCAATCACCCCCAATTATGCACAAAGACTCACTATTAGGGATTCGGGGAGTAACTAGACACACTGAGAAGTATGCTAATGAAATAATTAAAGGCTCATCTAAAGAGTTGCTAGGAAAATCTCCTTCTCAGCAGTATTGACTGGTGAATTTCCATGCCCAGCATATAGTAACTTGGATTACCTACACATAGGCAGGGGTTCAGTAGAAGTAACCAGCTCCTAAATGTCATGGGTGTAACAAGAGGACATCTCTGGTGTCCTCTAGTGGAACATCAAAGATTATCTGAGACACCCCTACCATTCCATCACTGTCAAATGCCTTCTCTTGCCCAGTATACACTTCATTCATTTACTGTCCAATTATAGTGCATAGCTTTGAAAGCTGATAAGATTTTTTTTTCAGTAAAAAATAAATAAGAGAAAAACAGAATTTTTGTAAAGCCTGCCATCAACAGTTCAAAACAAATCACCACAGCTGCAGAGTGCGAACCAGCAAACAGTACTATATCTATGTGTGCACCTTTACATAGATTTCCACTACAGAAAAGACAATTCCATCCTACAACTCAGGGATTTAACGTGGGATAGCCTTCAGGCTGAAACTTAAGAAAAAAGACAAAGAAAGCAAGTTATTCGCACCATTTAACCTAGTAGCATTTTGAGCACCGCACAGAAGCTATACATGAAGACAAACAGATACATGGATTTATCAGGCTAGCAAAATGACAATTCACCAAAGGCAAACTGTCCCTGATAAACCAGGAAACCAGAAACATTTATGAGGCATTACTGTTAGAAAGAGATACCATATTCTAGTATTTTTGGAAGTGAACATTCAATCTGTGTCAGATTTTTAACTTTAAAGAGTGTGCCTCAGCTATCGGAATTTTTGGAAAGCCTGGTCTAAATCACAAAACATTCACATAAAAATGGTGATATTATCAGAACTAAAGTGACCTCTGACCTTCTGGGATTTCTCTCATCAATAGTGGCAATATGGAAGTTTTCTGAAGGAAGTTAGCTATGTCGTTGCAGCTGTTCTTTCTATCTCTCAGCTTTAACTGGGTTCAATAAGGCCTTAATGCCCTTGAACCATAATGTATCTGTGTTGAATTTTAATTTTAAAGGGATTATCAAGAAAATCTATTCTTTCTGTCAATTCCCTTTGAAAAAAGTGGTAGAACACTTTTGACCAATTATCTTTGAATGGTACATTAAAAGAGCGGAAATACCCAAATATTTTAACTGGGAGTTGAGGCTGGGAATCAAAGATGATTCAGTCTGATGTAACCTCCAGCATATAATATGGCACATTCTACCAAAACACACACACACACACACACACACACACACACCCCATAAGCAGTTTCTCAAATTAAGGTTTTTGGAGAAATCACTCCACAGCGATTTTAATTTACATTTGCCTAATCAAATGAGAATGATCACCTCCGAAAAGTAGAGGTGTCAAACTCAAGGCCTGGGGAGTGCTTATATCAGCCAGCAGGACCGCCCTGAAAACAGCAAAGGACTAGTCCGTGGTGCCTCTTCCAGTGAAAAAAGAGCTCAGGAGCACCGGGGGTGGCCCTCCTGAGCTCCATGTTTGCTGGCAGAGAGTTGTAGAATGCCGTTGCAGCCGAAAACAGAGCTCGTGAGGGCTATGGGTGGCCCTCCTGAGCTCTGTTTTCACTGGCAGAAGGTTGCAGGAAGCCATTGCAGCTGAAAACGGAGCTTGAGAGCCCATTTTCACTGGCAGAGTGCTCAGGCCACCACCCTGACATGAGTGATGTCGAGCTGACCATGCCCACTCTGGCCCCCCAAAGTCAAACACAACCCTGATGTGGCCCTCAATGAAATCGAGTTTGTGCTAGAGTAATCCATGGAGCCTGTATGTATGTGTACATGTGTTTGTGTGTATGTTGGGGGGCGGGGGAGGGAGCCAAAATAGTTAGCAATACAGAAGACAAGATCACAATTAAAGCCCCACTCTTGTATCACAACACTCTGTTTGCCTTCTTGCCAATGTTGACCTCCCACTGGTGTCTGCACCAATTAGCAACTGAGCAAGGTCCAAGGTTTTCATTATAACACAAAGACCCTCAAACTACTTCATACCAGAATACCCTCTAATTGCCATCTAATTGACTTCAGTCTGAAAGCTGTCTGCTCAATCATGAGAGGGAGGCTCTAATTCAAGAACCAAGAACCACTGGATTTCATTTAACAGCTGTTTGTAGGCAGTCTTTCTGGTAGTGCTCTCAAATGCTCTACCCATCGAAATTCAGGTATTACATATTATGACCTCTTTGTGGTGGTTTTGGAAAATTCAACTCTTTGTCTCAAGAATACATTTTCAGCATACTATTACAATTTTTAATCTCCCTATGTTTGATGGAATGTAGGATTTACTCTAGGAATAGGGGAAAGGAGAAACCAACATATAGAAAGAATTTCAGAAAAAGATAAACTTAATCTTCCGGGAAGAGAAAGTGTGAAAAAGAAGAGTAACCCTGCCTTATTTTTGTTAGGTATAAATTGGGATTAGAGAGAAACTCTGCTTTGAAGATTATGTTATAATACTTGAACAATAATGATCATTCTTAATAGCCTAGCTATTTCTTTTTCTTGATCTGGCCTACCCCAAAGGGCTGACACTACCTTATGGTTTGTTTGTTTTTAATGGCTATTGCCATAAATTACTTTAATGTATTGTTTATAATGTATTTTGCTGCTGTTTTCATTGCAAACCATTTCAAGTTGCTTCAGCATAGGAAGCAATCTATTAATACCTCACATAAATAATTAAATGAATTCATTACAATCATGCCAGAACTTCTGGGGAAAAAAAAACCACACAAAATATTTATTTCCTCTCCAACTTCCCTCCTACAAACCTATTTGGGCACAGCTAAAACCATATATTAATAAAATATCAGAAAAAACACTTTTATAATTTCTGCTTCATGCTGTCTGCATCAGAATTTTATCAAAGATAGATGGCAAAACTAATAGATAGATCGCAAATCCTTCTGTTCGTCACTTAGCCATTGCTCAAACAAGTAACTCCTGACTTCTACAAATTCCAAGGAATAACCAGCCCTAAAACTTCAAATGGGAAGCAACTGTAGCTAATTTAACATTTGTATCAATATCAACTTGCCTTTTCCCTTAATTGGCTGCAAAACAGCTTTGTTTCCAACAATAGGTGAAAGATACGCTACATCAGGGGTATCAAACTCAAGGTCCGGGGGGGCTGGATCCAGCCTGGGTGGTGCTTAAATCTGGACCCCAGGGCCACCCTGAAAACAGCAAAGGACCAGCCCGCAGTGCCTCTGCCAGCGAACATGGAGCTCAGTCCCTCTGTTTTTGATGGCAGAGGGATAGCAAAACAAACTAAAAGCAAAACAAAACAAAAGGAGACATGTTTCCACTTTTGCATTTGAGCATCCAAGAAGGGACAGGAAAGGAGAAAGGGAAAGAGGAAAGACGAAGAAAAAGAAGGGAAGATGGGAAGAGAGCAAGGAAGAAAAAAGAAGGAAAGGTGGGAAGACAGCAAGGAAGGAAAAAGAAGGAAAGAGGGGAAGGAAGAAAAAAGGGGAATGAAGAGGGAGGGAGGGAAGAATATGATTCCTTCATTTTAGACTCTTCATCCTTAAAGAGTTATTTTCTTTGTTGCTAAAATACACTATAAATGAAAGTAAATCCCTTGGAATAAGTCCATTCAAATGGACTTAATTCATTAATTTAGATTAATATAAATATGAATTCAAATATGCATTTGAATACAAATACAAATGTAGAATATGAATATGGTTCAAATACGAATATAGGTAAACTTTCCTGAAATAGTCAAATGTAATATTACTGTAGAAAAAAAAAATAATGCAAAATTTAAGGCAAAAGACCTCAGAAACTCCCCTATTCACAATGGCCCACTCATGGAAAGGGAAAGTGATTTCAATAGCTTATTCTAGAAAGAACTAGTTCTAAAGAATATCATGCAATAATTAGGGCATGTCAAATTTTTTAGCTTTCAATTTCCAAACATTAGGGATGCTCAAAAGTTGTGGCATGCCTTGGGGATTGTAAAGATATTTTGGTTACTTTAATCTAATTTAGATGTGCTTAATAAGTAATTACATAAATATCATAACTTTTTAATATTTATATTTTGTTTGTTCCAACATAGTAAATACCGAACGATAGAGCTGTGTAAATACCGAACAATAGAGCACATGTAAAGCCAATATCTTTAACTCATTAAAGCATCTGTGTCTTTTACCACTCACACATGGTTGCTTTGTGAACTGCTCCCAGATTTTGATGCAACTCTGCACATGTCCAGCCCAGCGAAGCAGCTATGTACATACATATGTCAAAACATCTAAGAGCAACTTCCAAAATGGTTTTGTGAGTCTGGAAAGATCCAGATAAAAAAGGCTACTGATGTATTCCTGCACTTTTCAATGTGCCACTATCTTAGTATTTGGAAAGACCTAGGAAATAGTTAATGGTATCAGAGTGGGGTGCAAAGAAAACAATAAAAAATAAACTACTGATAAAATGGATATAAAAGTTAAATTCTGGGATAAAGTGTTCAGAAAATTCAGAAGCAGTATTGTTGAATATGCATAAAAACATTGTCTTTTATAGCATGCAGCTAAACCACAATATAAAAAGCTATACGTCAGAAAAAATGTGAGGCTTTGATAGACATGTATTTAAAAAGGCATTCAGAAAGACAATGTTTTAAATAATTCCTCACAGATTGAAAATTAAAGAGACGGGATTATAGTTGGGCAAAGATTCAAAGCCACATGAAATAACAATTCAGAAGATATAGACTGGACCTTTGACAAAGTTGTTAGAATTTATTAGGCAGCAGAAGCAGTGGTAGAACTTTACTAGACTACAAATCATAGGGTGTAAAACATAAAGAATACAGCAAGCATCTAGCAAGTATAGAGACATGCAAGGGAAATAAAGCAAGGAAAGAAAAGAAGATCTGGTACAATAATTCAAGGGATTTCAAGAGTGCAGATTAAAGAACACCATAGTGGTAGAAATGTGAAATAAAAATATATACACGGAAGGTGTTCTGTATTAGGAAATTGATGCCAAATAACTTATCATTTAAAACATCAAGCAAAATTATGAAGGAAAAGATTATTTGTCTCCAAAAGATTTTTTTTTTATTTTTTTTTTTGTATATGCAATCCCTGGGAAAGTTGCAGCTTCTTTAAGGAGTTGTAGATAAGTGCTACGTTTGCACTCCAGTGTGTTCTAAAGTGCTTTTTGGAGATCAGATTGCAGAGCCCTAGAAAAGAACCAACATCCAAATTAATAAAGGAGAGGAAATCTATGTAATCCTATGCAATTAAAGTCGGCTGCAAGCTGAATCATCAATTCAGTCTGGAGAATCAATTTGATTCAAATGAATGAACTGATTTCAAAAGTCAGACCACTTTGGCCTATTGATTTGATTCTGAGTGATCACTGATATGTTTCAAACCATTGGATGTTGTACATGCACAAATCAGTGAATCAGTTAAAGGCATCAAAAGAATTAGTCAGATTTAACCAAATAGCCAGTGAAAGTACAAATCAGCTACAGTATTTTCTTCCCCTTAGCATGGGGACTTTCTCTCTGAAGAAAAAAGAAAAAAATAGTGACTAAATTCATGTTCTAGAGACTAATGGAATGGAAATCAGGTTTTTTTTACACATACACACACAAATAAAACCATAGTTTTACATATACATGCATTAGAGATATATAGGAATAGATTGATGCATTAAAGCAATACTGATGTGCACTGAAGAGAATGGGAGACATTTTAAAATTATGAATTTTATAGAGAAGGTAATTTATTTGAAAGGAATTTGCAGACTGAAGGTTAGATTTTTAAATCAGGCTGAAATTATAACTTTTGAAATAGGTTTAGGTAACACTATACATACCCTAGATGGCTAGTGGCTAATCTTTTTGCCATCACGTGCCAGGAGGGGGGAGCAGGGGGGGGTGTCGCATCATGTGTGCCCACACCATTATTTTATTGCCCTGACCCCACGCGCACGCCCCCCCCCCACTCCCCATGCTCCTGGCACATGATGGCCCAGTAGGCCCGTTTTTCTTTCTCACCTGGTTCCAGGGCCTCTCTAGGAGTCTGGGGAGGGCAAAAACGGCCTTCCCTATCCCCCTGGAGGTTCTCTGGAGGCTGAAAACAGCCCGTTTCCCTACTTCTGATGGGCCCAGAAGACCCGAAAATCAGCTGGCGGAGCTGAGCTCACGTGCCCACTGATATGCCTATGTGTGCCACCTGTGGCACACATGCCATAGGTTCGCCATCATGGCCCTAGAATCAAAAACTTCTCAGCGATGAGCACAATTCCATGCAACCCACAAGCAAGTTTTGCAGTCCTCCAGTACATATGAAGGTGAAGTCTAACCCAAGTTCATTGTCTGTCATGCTGACTACATGGACAACTTCGAACATTTGATTGGTTGCCAAATCATGGTTCTTCCTGTTTTTAAAAGATCTGATTGATCTGACGTTATTAGGCTTGAAACCAGGCACTTTCCTCAAAGTCTGTGTTTATGATTATACGTTGAAGGGGCAGCTGAAGTAGGGAAAAATCAAAAGCTTAAAAACCAGATGTGAATTAGGAATGACTTCACACAAAAGCAGCAGACGGGCCTCAATCTTTTTTAGAAGGTCTCAGTGAAAAAAATAGCCACCAGCTGTAACTGTCCCCAGCTCTGAAATTCAGGATTATTAATTTTTTTTCCCTTTTGGGGAAGATTCTATTACCTTTTAACATTTACCTGGAACAGTATTTTTCATGTTCAGTAATTTTAAGATATGTGAACTACAATTCACAGAATTCCCCAGCCAGCATGAGCAATATTAGGAACAATGGTCATGTAATATCTAGCACAGTATTTATCTATGCTATTATCCAACAAGATGGGGTCAGTTCGGGGACTCCTAATCCTTGATGAATGATTACTAGAGTGGAACCATCTAATATGGCTTCCTATCCAGCCTTCTTTCTTACAAAAATAATTTAATTTAAATTCGGAAATCCTGGTTAGAAGCAGATTTTCACAAGGTAGAGGGAGAAAAATAGTGGAAACCTTTCCCAGAAGCACATCTTCAGCTTTCCTTTTCTGAAGACAAAGACCTGAGGGATATCACTTTAAAACTTGCACTACCTAGACAAACACAAGACTGAATGGGCAAAACCAGGGAAATGGGATTAAGATTAGGACATCATGAGGGAGGCTTGTGAAACAGAGAATTTTATTATCCAAGCACCAAAGTTGCTAGATATTCAAAATTAAACTAAATCAATATTATTTTGCATTTAGGATTAATTACATTAAACAATTAAAACAAATGGCTGCCCCAAAATTAGAAAACAAAAGGAGAAAAATGCACATTTATCTTAGCCTTAACCAAGAGTTTGGTGAGTGCATATGCTCCTTATGTCTAATACTTATCAGCAGATTTCCCTACCCATAATATTACTGATCCAGGCCTTATTGCTGAAGGAGCAAAATAGTATGTTCAAACACCTCATATATTGTTGTGATAAAGAAGCTAAATAAGAAATAATAAGAAAAGACTGACCATAGTCACAATGCCACAGTACGCTGTCTTACTCAGGTGTCAGGCCCCAAACCAAGAATGATACATGGCAATTTTTCCAAGCTGATTTATCTTTTCACACCTATAGACAAAATCTTGCCAAACTGAGCACTCTGCTATATGCATCTACTATACTCTGTGAACTATTAGGCAGGTCCTGTCTTCACTCTCTTTTTGGACTGAATTGCCTCTTGTTCCTCTGGGATGTACTTCTTCCCTCCTGGGAACGCACCTCCTTACTACGTTCCATTACATTAGATTAATAATTCCTTCATATAATACAAAGCACTTATTTTGACTCTGGTGTTTATATGGAAAGAAGCCCAGCTGAATTACTTCTCTCTGCTTCCAGTCCTACTTGTCCTTTGAGGAGCCTTGCTTTGAATAATGTTTTAATCATCAATTAAAATGCTAGTTCATTTCATTCGGTTATGGGTTTTTTACAACATAGTTAAAGCTTCAAAGAGGACCATTTTAAACCCATTTGACTTGTTGGTTTGTAGAGAAAGTGAATAGGAAATGTTATGGAATGTTCCCCAGAGAAGAAACTGGACTAGCTTACTGTATATATTATTCTGAAAAAAAAGACTGTCAGACATTTAGTAAACAGGCTTTACACATTATATTACATCAATCGTTCTTTTAACTGTGGTTTAATAAATAAAATTAATTCACGTACATATTAAACTACAAACAAAAGCTGTTAAGATTCACACATTATATGAAAGCATATGATTGCTGCTTTAATTTAATTTGAGTATTATATCTAGGGCTCCAGATCTGGTCTATAAACATCCAGACAACAACTTGATGGAAACAAAGGATATCTCTGTTTCTGGTGGTGATCCATATTTTTACAAGTCAGATTTGAAAGCCTTAGTTATGTGAACCTCACCAGAAGAGAAATGTTGGTATGTGACATATTTAACTGAAAAAAGAATGGTTATTTATCTGCTATTTATTTGGCCACTTAGCTACTGTGTATATTTAAAGCACATAGATGCTAATATCTATATGTTGCTTGTATCACTTGAAGAGTCAGAAAATGTAAATTGAGACTAATATATTTTTGACATTTAAAAAATGGTAAAGAGTACACAGAGTGAGGCATCAAAATTGCACTGAAATCTCAGAAGGGCTGGAATGTGGTTTAGATTTTCAAGTCTTACAGATTAGCCTATGATTATGATGTTAATTTCAGATGTAAGTGAATTAAAAGTAGTTTTATTGAGTGATACATTCAAATCAAGCAGTTTTTAAGCCTCAATTGAAAAATCCAAATGGCTCTTGAATTCATAGTTTGTCTTGACACTGGACCACAACTTGCTATTAGTATATTTTATTAAATCTGCTTATTTACAGAACTCTACCTCCCATAAACAATTAATTTTATACAACCTTCTCCTATTAAATTTATAGAACAGAATTTAAAGGCACATGCGTTGCAGTGTCACCTTCCCATTGAAAAGAAGTACTAGAGATGGCTTATCATTTTTTTGACAGGGTGGATACATTTTGAGAATGATTGATTTACAAGTGCAGAGCTCATACTGACTGGCTGAAATCTAGGGCTGAAATTCAAAATTATAAGTAGAAAAATATGGTGGTGGGGGGAACAGAAGTGACAAGTTATTTCTTTTCTCATATCTGATGAGGGAAGGAGGAAGGGAAACAGGTAAGAATTAGGAAAGAAATCACCGAGTCTGTTACTTGAGGCAAAATTGATTTTTTAAAAAAACCTGCATTCAGGAATTTAAATAAGGCCTCTATTTTTATTCCAGCCAATCATCTGATCTGAGACTTAGGAAGAATCAATTTAACAAGTAGTGTGTTTAATCTGAATCATTTATCCATTCATAGGGATAATGGAGAAGAGAAGCAACATATGAGCTTCAGTTACCATAACTAGGGTCCTATAAATTATTAGCAGAATTCTGATAGCTTGAAGGTAAAAGTGATTAACAGAGAATGTTATTTGCTGTAATCATTTCTTTTTCAGAATAAGAAGGAAGAGTTGCAATCCTTATTGCAGCTACTACCATAATATTTATGGAAGGAGAAATATACCAGAGCCATCCAGTGTCATGGTGGATCATATTCATCATCTTAAATCACAAAAATCTGTCAAAATACAGTACGTACAGCTTGTTAGTTCCTGTGTAGCACAAAGCTTTATTGAATCCACTACTCAAGTATTTTATTCTCCAACTGGCATAAGATGCACTCCACATGTATGTTCTTAGATGACAGAACAATAGCCTCCATATGATGGGCAATTCTGGCTACTAGAAAATACCTCAGGAGTTTATAGTAATTGGGAAAAAAAAGATATGATTGTTCCCTCCATCATAGTCTAAATGCAACCCAGTGCTGGTTCTCGGTTTAGTTGACTTTTCAGTTCTCCACTCTGGAAGCAACTGCTGAAGCAAGTGAAATATCATCACTCCCACTGGAGTGCAAAGCTTGCTTTTACCGAAGCCAACACTCTTTGTCTATCTTATTCTGCTTGTAGTACACTTGAATGAGATGTACTGAGAAATACTGATATACTGATATAAGAGACCACCTCAGCACCTGTCTTGCTCTAAGATGCACAACTGGCCTTTTCTTGTTCTCTAGTATCTAGTTCTCTAATTGCTCACATGTTCCCTAGTATCTCTGTGGTTTTCTCACTCTCTTTCTTTCTCTGTCTTTGGTATTGGGATTTTTCAACAAGGCCTATCACTATTGTAGCCCAAATTTTGATTGCAACAAATAACTAATGAATACACTTAGACAGGAATTTCTATAGTATTTTAACTTTAAACTGATGGATTTCATGGATGAAAAGCAAAGGGCACAAGCTGATCTTCCTTTTCCTGGTCTCTTTCTCCCTTCATATATTGATAAAAAGGGGAGATGCACGACAGTGTTAAAATTGTTATCTCAAACAGAAATTAATAAAACATGCTCCGATTTCTTTTTCTAATTGGTTGCAGACAAAAATCAGCACAGGATAGAAACTGGCAAACCTACACTCCCCATCAAGTCATGGCTTGTAAACTCTGAACAAAGAATGATCAGTAAAAAAACCATATAGCTTGTGAAATGCTAATAAAATAAATTAATGCACAAATAAATATTCTTTGTTGGATGAGTTAAGTAGTAAGCATTCCACAAATTCCTCCCTGGCCATATTCTCAGGGGCACTGTGATTTGTGATGTGTGAATTGGGGGTTGGGGGATATTAGTCATCCTTACTAACAGATTTTAGACTACCTCATACACTGCACAATTGTTATCCCTGTGCAATGTATAGAGTATAGAGTCTGCAACATACAATATCACACACTCCTCAAGGAGTAAAAAGTGTTACCAGTGGCCACTCGTAGAATTATTTATTGCTTCTGCTTCATTATTTTAGTATTCATTGCCTTCACCTGTGATGAATATCCAAATAATGCTTGAAAACATCATCACATCCCTTTTCTCGTGACATTTATAGCATTCATTTGCTCAGGGAGGGTAAATTTAATCTTCCACAATTACAAGGAAAAGTGATGGCAGCACTTTTCTCATCATCAGGTGCCTTTAGCAAATGAGATTTTCCCACCTACAATCCAGTATGAAACTCCTAATCCTTTAAACGATTCATATCCGAGAACAATCCAGTAAGCCTGAGGTAACACTGCAAAAGGACTGTCAATTAATTCAGAATTCTTCCCGTAGAATTCTCATTCCAGAATGTTCATTCTGGAAGTAGATGAAATCATTCTTTTTTCACAGTTTACCTTAAGGCACTTATTTCCAGTAGTGATGGTTAAGGATACTGGGAGCTACAATCCAGGACATCTGGAAAGGTGCCAGTTAAGAATGAGGTCTGAAGATATTTCATTAAAAATAAAAAAAAGCTTGAGAAGGGCTTATTTTCACAAATTTTCACAAATTCAGCAATTATTCCTTTTTACTTCAGGCATAGCAGCTTCGGTATATTTTGGTTCCTGAAGCAAAAGATGAGATGAGGTTTTCCAAATTCCAGGTACTGGTGTAAGTTAATGATATTTGGATCTTTAGCCCACATAAAGGAAACAGACTAACTTAGAGAAATATGACATTAAACTTCCAATTATCCCATTGTCACTTGTCACTACATGCAAGAATAGCAAGTGGCTACAGCTTTCTTTCCTGCAACTCTAGAATACAGATAGTCCTTGACTTATGACTGGTCACTTAGCGACCAAGTTACAACAGATACTCCCAAAGCTACTTATAACTCAGTTTCGAAAATTCAACATTGGGCCACAGAGGTAGGATTCACTTACCTTCCCTACCAGTTCGCAAATGTGAGCGCACGTGTCACCTCTGCGCATGTGCGTGGCCTTCTGCGCATGCGCAGTAGTCGTGCATTACTTATAGGCGGGTGGGCGGAGCCTCCCACAGTCGCCGCTACCAGTTCGCGCAATCTGGACAGAACCGGCTGAATCCCACCACTGGGCCACCCCTCATGGTCATGTGATATTTTGGAGGCTCAGCACTAATGGCTTGTACTTATGGCCATTTGCAGCACCCCACAATTACATAACTTCAGTTTATTATGGTTTTACCAGAAACCAATGTTTACTTCTTATTTTGTTGCCCCTTAGCAAATAATGGGTCTGGCTAATGACCACAGTGTTCATTTAGCAACATGGCGTTTGTTTAACAATCATAGGATTCAATTAATGACTGCCACAAAAAGGTCATAAAATAAAAAATAATATTCCTTGATTTTATGACCTTTCTGTGACAGACATTAATTGACCTGCTTTACAGCCATCATGACATAGGACCATAAGCGTGGAGCTCAATTACGGTCAAGAACTATCTGTATCCATTTTCTGGGACAGATGCCTCATTCTACTTCTACTTAGCCTACTTCAAGGCTAAGCTTGAAACAGTGGCAAACAATGTCAAAAGTTAACATAGCTTCTCCCCCATTTTAATTTAAAGAGAATACAGTTGTTTAGTTAATAACATGATTGTTAAATAAATATGGCTTCCCCATAGACTTTGTTTGTCAGAAGGTTACAAAAGGTGATCACATGACCCCAAGATACTGCAACCATCATTAATAAGAGTCAGTTGCCTAGTATCCGAGTTCTGATCATGTGATCATGGGAATGCTTCAACTGTCATAAGTGTAAAAAATGGTCAAAGATCACAGTTGTAACTTCGAATGGTCATTAAAGGAATGATTACAAGTCAAGGACTACCTTTATAGTGGTTGCCAATGCCAACCCATAATGCCTGGACCAATTATTTTGCTTATTTAAATAATCTTTAAATGACAGTATGCTGTTAATGTCTTATTTTGCCACATGTGGGATTAATCTCAAATAATGTGTTAGGGCCAAAGCACATTTAACTGAAGTAATGTATAACATTGTCTTGAAAATCTGATTTGTGTTTTTATTAATAGCAATCTATACACATATCAAAATGCAGGTGAAACTGACATCTTGTATAATCAACATTTGACTATTTTGGATAGTAATTCAATCATCCTCTTTTTAATAAGCATTTTTTAAAATAAAGCCTATTTTGTATTGTTGTTTCTCTTGTTGTGTGACAAGACTATTCCTGTAATTACTCCATTCCACAGCTGTATTTTCTTTCTCTGTCTGGCATCCCTAATTTGTTGACCTCTAAAACATATTCGGTTTTGGGAACTAGAAGCAGTTGCTACAGATCCTATATCTATAATTGTATGTGTATAAAAATAAATTCTTCTGCATATACACATTCACAACTGGGAGACACATGGTTTTATATGTGAAAGAGATACTTGGTGGTATGAAACAAAACCACTATTTTAAATGGTGCAACCAATAGGCCACTTTTATTTAAATAAAATACATTTTAAAAATAAAAATAAAATAAGTAGCCATACATTTTATATTCCATAAAAGTGGTTGGGTGAATAGGTTCAAAACAACCTGTGCCCAGTACCAACTTTACTTTCCCTGTTCAGCTATATTAACTTTTCAAGAAGCAATTTCCTTGAAAATTAATATAGCAAGGTTTTATATTCATCAATATACTATCCATCTACTTTATGTCTTAACAAGAAATGGACAATTTTCTCCACATGAAAAAAGGTCAGGATTCTACATTTTTAATTTATTATGAAAATATGCATGGCCTCCCAACTTGCAATCAACTCTGGACACCACACCAGCACCAAAACCATTTGTAGAGAGCAAGTTTGGTATAGTGGTTAAGGTGTTGGCCTAGAAACCAGGAAAATGAGTTCGAGTCCCGCCTTAGGCATGAAAGCCGGCTGGATGACTTTGAGCCAATCACTCTCTCTCAGCCATGTTGTTCGGGGGGGGGGGGGAGAAAAAGAGGAAAGCCTATGTTTGCTGCCTTGAGTGACTTTTAAAGTAATAAAGGCAGAATAAAAAATCTAATAAAGAGAAAACTGTAGAAACAATAAAGATGCCAGGTAAAAAGTCCTAAATCAAACAAACCAAATGCAAACAGACTCCATTATTGCAACATCCAGGCCACAAGATTTGAGGAAATGCAATGTGGTAGCAAACATTTTCTTTACAAACGTGGTGCGACTGTTGTCCACCTATATTTCTCCCATGCCTTTGACACCTCAGCTATTCTGATGCAGCTCTCTTGACTTTTCTTTTCTGCATACTAGTTCCTGTAATTATAGGCCCCTCTTCTTCTTTGCAGTGCCATAGTTTCTCCTTCCCCCTCATTGGTAATTAAAATGCTGGAAACAATATTTTACTAAAGGCATCTGACCCAATCACTTAACCTAAAGAAAGTTAAACTTTCCAGTATTTTGGATCCAAGGGAAGCAAGAAGACATAAAGAAAAGTATACATGCAGGAGAACCTTCACTGTAGCCAAAGCAATAGCTAAGTGACAAATGGAAAGGAGCAGAGTAGTTTTTTGAAGCTTTTTACTTTCAGTGAGGAAGATCTAAAAGGTTAAGAGGTTACATGAAGCTCACTCCCCCCATTTTTATCTGACTCAACACATGTGTGACACAGTGGTGAAATTCAAATTTTTTTACTACCGGTTCTGTGGGTGTGGCTTTGTGGGCATGGCAGGGGAAGGATACTACAAAATATCCATTCCCACCCCACTCCTGGGAAGGATACTGCAAAATCCCCATTCCCTCCCCACTCCTGGGGGAAGGATATTGCAAAATCTCCATTCCCACCCCACTCTGGGGCCAGCCAGAGGTGGTATTTGCCGGTTCTCCGAACTACCCTGTTTCCCCCAAAATAAGACATCCCCTGATAATAAGCCCAATCAGGCTTTTGAGCACATGGCAATAAGGTCAAGCGCTTATTTCAGGGTTCAAAAAAATAAGACAGGGTCTTATTTTTGGGGAAACACGATACTCAAAATTTCTGCTACCGGTTCTCTAGAATCTGTCAGAACCTGCTGGATTTCACCCCTGATGTGACACATGTAAAACAGAGTTCGGGCTTCAGTCACACAATGTGGGAAATGGTTATGTTTGGCCTAAGAATTATAATCTTTGGCCCTTACGCCACCATTTCATGTTTGGGATCTGAAATATAATTTTCTACCTGCAGTGCAAAACTCTGCTATATAAATGTTGAGAATATTTTAATTAGGATTTCTGTCCTGACCAAAGGATTAAAATACATGAGCTTGATTCATCAGACTATAGATATTCAGATCAAAAATAGTTAGAAGGCCCAGTATACTAAACCGTATTTTTTTTTTAGGAAATATATCTGTACCAAAATGAGAAACATTTCACCTGATCTTAACTTCCCAAGACTTCACCTCTTGCATATCTATTGTAAAATTCCTGTGGCCTTGCATGGTATCCATAAAACCATTACCCAACCGTGTGTCCTTAAATGGGTTATAGATACGAAACGGCTAAAATTTCTGGAGCTACAATCCAAACGTATCTGGAGGAGGGCGTATTTGGGAAGGCCAATTTAACAACTTTGAGATTTCTGGGAAATATCACGCAGCACCTTTGCAGTTTCACACTATGCTTTGATTACACTATAGGAATTTAATGTGCCCTCTAGAATATATCCAATAGTGCCTCACAGGGATGCTTTCATGAAAACTCCAAAGTGGTGAGGAAATCTTTCAGAAAAATCTCTCCAAACTGGCAAATATCTCATAGTTACTTGAAGAATACCAGCCTCCTTCAAAACACACCTTGGAAAACAAGATAACAAATTATCGAAGGTTTTTCTTTTTAATCTTCCTAAGAGCGAGCATATAAAGCTCATTTTTATCTCGTATTTGTGTCTTAGGCCTTGCAATGAGATATGGACTTCCCTGAATGGGTTTTACTTCAGCATGACTATACTCTGTTAGACCCCCATTTTGCTAATAGTATTTTAAAGTGCTGCATGCCTGCATGTGTGCCTGTGGGTGATTGGGAGGAATATACTTCAAGAAACACCATGCATACAAACCATCACCTCCCTTGCATTCTACCTTCTCTCCTCTTCCCAAATGCATCCAGCACAGGACGGAGGCAGTTTTGTGCCTTGATTACAAAGAAGAGATACTTACCTATGTTGATTAAAGGGGTAGAGTCAGAGTACATTTTTAAAGATTCATATTCATTGTCCATTGCCAAATTCTTTCACTGCTGGTAAATGTCTTTATTATGTTCAGTCTTGTCTCAACTTGTATGGCCTTAGGAAATCATCGGACGTCCTTTCAGCTCTTAGCCGAGCAAGCTTGGTACAATTTCAACAGGAAACCCTTTGCGTTGCTCAGTATCAACACTACGAAGCCACAGTGCAATGTCATCTCTTTTTTCTCTTTCAGATCCTGTCTCCAAAGTTTAGAAAGCACACTGTCAACTAGCTGCTGCTTTCAACTTTAATAATACACTTGAAAAGAGGTGTTTATGTTTATGTAAGTAGTTTACGCTGCCTAGACCAATAGCAATGTGCTTGGGGCTGGGACTGGTGATGATCTCAGTTGGAAACAGGAACTGAAAGTACATTTCACTTCAGCTCCTTTTGTCTATGAGCAGTCTGGTTGTCCTTGTAAGTGCCTGACCGTATTGTGTAAGGAAATGCAAATAGTTCAATTGGGCTCTTTGATTAGTTAGCTGCACGCATTTTAATTTATTGGCTTTTTATTTATGCTGTTCAGGAAAAAAAAACAAAAAAGGAAATTTCCTTAAGGATCAGCTTGCTTTCAAAGAGTAATTAAAAGCATCTGGAAAGCATTTCCAATCTATCATAAACAGGAAGGAATCTCACCCATGTGACTTCTAACAAAATGATGCAAATTGAATTCCCTGCCAAAATTTACAGTAATCTGTTTCTCTTTCGCTCCCCACCCCCCAAGGTGGAGGAAAAGAGGAAAACGCAGCAAGAAGTGGATTACTTCAGACCAAGAAATAGACTAAGCCCAGGAATTGTTGCTTTATTAAATCAGCTTAGTCATTTTGGGGCACGTCTGGAAATTATATAGGAGCAAAGCACTAAAATGGATTGTATTTCCTTTTTCAGTACTAATCGCTTTCCTTTTAAAGGACTTGTTAGAGAAGACAAGTAATTATATGTCTGCAGTTTGGGCCAATTTTATCTCTGTGTGGAGCTTCTCCTTTGTACTGTACAAATACATGTGCTTATAAAAATGGGATGCATCTAATATTAGTAATGCCCCTCAAAAATGATATTGAGAGTTGTTTTTTAATAGTACAATGAGAGTATAGAAAAGGAAGATATAGCGTGTATGTTCCTACAAGCAGATATGACATTCTGTAAGTGTATCTTTTTAAACAAAAGAAAGGATAGGCCGCAAAAAAATAATTACATCCTTCCAGAGTCTTTGAAGCGATTCACTGTGTGACCGCCATTAATATTCACTCTGTTTAAGAGTTCACTTTTGTTTCTGATTCTGCACCAGTTTATCTCAAATTGGAGTAATGCTAGACTATGATTCCACAGTACTACAGTGCTTGTAGAGAGCTAGTTCTCCACAGGAATATCTCAATAAATATTATTTCTTGGATTTTAAGGGGAATGGTAACCAGGAAGCTTACAGCTCGATGAATTTCTTGTAATACTCCTTCCTCCTATTTTCCCCACCAATAAAATTGTGAGATAGGTTGGGCTGAGAGGCAGTGACTCAGAGGTGGTATTCATCACATTCTGACCAGTTCTGGAGAACTGGTAGCAGAAATTTTGAATAGTTCAAATACCACCTCTGACTGGCCCCGCCCCCATCTATTCTCTGGCTCCCGAGTCTCAGCTGATCGGGAGGAAATGGGGATTTTGCAGTAATCTTCCCCTGGAGTGGGAGGGAATGAAGATTTTATAGTATCCTTCCCCTGGAGCGGGGTGGGAATGGAGATTTTACAGTATTCTTCACCTGCCATGCCTACCAAGCCATGCCATGCCATGCCACCAAGCCACGCCCACAGAACCGGTAGTAAAAAAAAATTTGAATCCTACCACTGCAGTGACTGGCCCAAGGTCATCTAAATGGCTTTTATACCTAAGGTGGACTAGAATTCACAGCCTCCTAGTTTCTAGGACAGCATCTTAACCACTCTGACTTTGGGTCATAGAGAAGGGAAATGAGAGCATTTTTACACCTGTTAGATCAGTGATAGATCAGAGTGATGTTGAGATTTGGCTCACGGCTGAAAGAAGTAAATACAAATATGAATTGCCTTCAAACTAGTTTTGAGAAATCAGGAACTAAAAAAGTGTGGAAGAAGGCCTCCAAGACATTCATATGGCTCTTAGATAAAAATAAGAATTATGTAGCAGCCACAGAGGAAAGAAAAGATTTGGTTAAATCAAAATGTATTGACGGGGCTGGGGGAATATTATATAATTTATGTCATTCATCTTTTATAAATAATTGACTTAATATTTTTCACAAGCAGTAGAATCAGATACTATATCTGGAATCCATACAACTGCTCTTAAAAAAAAGAAATGGCTGAGTTTCATATAATAATTTATCCTATCCATCCCCTCATCGAAGTCCTATCTGATATATTTACTTCTTAAAAGTATTTACATACCTCTTCATATTAAAAAAAAATAAATCCTAATATGGTTTACAATCATTTGAAATTTGCAAATTTTGAACCTCTTTTCTAACATGCAATGTCTCATGGATTAGCAAGGTTTGTAGCTGAAAAGCACAGTCCCCACAAAGAATGCACTAAGATATCCTACAATAGTATGAGATAAAATTCCTTAATTAATTTCACATTGGAGCCAAGATAAAATGCTCATTATTCATACATATAGATAATCTGATGTTTTAATGGTGTGCTGATCTCATTTTTAACACAATTATGTCCCATTCTCTATCTAAATAATCTAAGGAAGTTTATATGAGGTTATTTTATTCATAATAACAGTATAGCAACTTTTATATACTAAGAAATTATGAATTGCTAAGAAATTTCAATTGGCTGAAGGTCTCCCTCTCTAAGGGTGAGTAGACATACACATCCAATATTTGATCCATAACAACACTTGTTTTCAAGAACATAATTTATAAAATAATAATTTATGAAACTTTGATAAAAAATGTTAAGTTTATACCATCTTCCCGTTCATTTCCCTTGATTGAAACCGCACTGACTCGCTCTCCTCGATCAAGCAAGTTTTTATATGGATAGAAATGCGGGCAGAGGTGGAGAGCTATGTTGGTTACTTGTCCCATCTTTGGACCTCCAGAAATATGCATGACCTATTAAAAAGGAACACCCAGCACATACAGTAGGCCTACTTAATGAAATCATTAACCTAAATAAAATAGATCGAGTCTTTTCATAGGATTGGTGAACTTTATACCATTGGATGAAGAGGCAAGATACATAATAGCGGGAACAGGGAAGATTCATAATAGTCATAGTAAGGTGCATTCGTCCTATTCTTAAATGAGGACAGTATGTCAATGTGAAAAACACTAGGTCTACAGAATATCTTCATCATGTCTCAACAACAGGATTTGTCACTGTAACTATTGCTCACCCGTGAATGTATACAAGCTTTACAACTACATGCCATTCTTCGTCCCATATACAGGAGGGAATACAATATACTGATGAATGAGCCTCTAAGCCTAGTAAATACTTGAGTTCAGTACATTACAAGTTTTGTGTACTAATAGGAATAGCTACTTCCTGGAAGACCAGCATTTGGTCTCATATGAGATCAATATTCCTATCTCTGAACCTAACCCAAGCCCCAAAGCAATAAAATAAAATAAAATAAAAAATAGTGCAAGAGAGGGCCATTCGGTCTATCTGGAAACCACAGCAGAAATAGCCTTGGAGAGAAAGGGTAAGGTCCCATGGAAGACCTATTGGACCAAAATGCAAACCCTGATCATATCATCCACGGTGGCACAGTGGTTAGAGTGCAGTACTGCAGGCTACTTCTGCTGATCACTGGCTGCCAGCAGTTTGGCAGATCAAATCTCACCAGACTCAAGGTTGACTCAGCCTTCCATCCTTCCGAGGTCAGTAAAATGAGGACCCAGATTGTTGGGGGCAATATGCTGACTCTGTAAACCTCTTAGAGAGGGCTGTAAAGCACTGTGAAGTGGTATATAAGTCTAAGTGCTATTGCTATCCCAAGGGTCTTCTTCGTGCACTCAAGACTGCACTTAGAAACTTTTGGAACAACAGGAAAGCATTATTTTTTGCACCAGAACACTTTGAGTTTATTTCAGGCTGCCCCATCAGCAGGCTAATGAAAAGACTGAAGCAACGTTCATTTGTAAAAGGCATTTCTTCATAAGGAAATGTCTTTTACAAATGATAAAGTGGTCACATTGGCCACAGCAAGCAAGATACATGGATGAGCTTTTAGCTAAGTTTGCCCGTGTAGTTTTGTTCTCATTTAAGAAAGAAAACATAAAATTATTTTCCATTTTCTTAATGTTTCATTATATCTTTTGGAACAAATATTTTGGGCATGATCAAAAATAATTCTCCTATTTCATGTCATATATTTTGAATAACCAAAGAATAATGTCCCTTCTTATTCTAAAAGAGAATTTTATTTTTAAAGATTTTTTTGCCCGTTATGGTTATATGCGACCATGTAAGTGTCAATGATTTATTTATTTAAAGGACACATTTAAACAAATACTATTGCCAGCTCATTCACACTTCTCTGATGCAGAGTTTGTATTCTCATTTTCTTCACTTTATCCCTGTTTTCCTTCCATCATTAGTATAGTGCATCTGTTATTCCATCATGCATAAAAGAGGTTGCCCTTTCTTTATTTTAATTAAAGCTATTCAACCCCCACCCCCTCAAATACAATAAAGCACTGGTCCTAATTTGCAAAACTATATCAGATATAATCTCTCCGAAGGCATATTAGCATCTCCTGCAAAAGTGTTTAATGAAAGAGAACACTAAGAATGTGCCCTTTTCTTTTTTATATATATTTATTTACTGGCTTCTTGGCTTTCCCCCTTCGAGCTACACCATAGGTATGTAAGTGAAAGAGGGTCAGTGATGCATGAAGAATAAAGGCTTAATTAATTGAACTTGAACTGTAAAATGGTGCACTAGATGCGGCTAAGGCACATTCCACACTTTCCCCCCCATAAAGATTGTGACATTTTTTGTGGAAGTGTTGAACATGGGGCCAGGAGCCATGAAATGGATGAAACTTCATTAAAGAGGTACAGCAGGGAAGCCCTTGTCCTACTTTCTATACAGACTTCTCTTTTCCTACCCTTATTTTATTAACATCTCCTACTGAACCTCTTGTTCTAAATAACACAGCTAGTTTTTTGCCCATTTATTTTTATTATTTATTATTATTTATTTATTAATTTTATTTCTATACCGCCCTTCTCCCGAAGGACTCAGGGCGGTGTACAGCCTGATTAAAAGCACAAAGACAGACAAAATTTAAAAATAATTAAAATTATTAAATAATTGGCTCAATTATAAAACCCCCAAATTTAAAACCCCACATTTAAAACCAATTAAAATCTTTACATTGATAGGCCGGCCTGGCGGAACAACAAGGTTTTGAGGGCACAGCGAAATACACGGAGATCGGAGATCTTACGCATTTCTGGGGGCAGTTCATTCCAAAGGGCAGGGGCTCCCACAGAGAAGGCCCTCCTCCTGGGTGTCGTCAGCCGACATAATTTGGCCGATGGCACCCTGAGGAGACCCTCTCTGTGGGAGCGGACTGGTCGGTGGGAGGCTACTGGTGGCAGAAGACGGTCTCGAAGGTACCCAGGTCCAATGCCATGGAGCGCTTTAAAGGTGGTAACCAACACCTTGAATCGCACCCGGAAGACCACTGGGAGCCAGTGCAGCTCATGCAGGAGGGGTGTCACGCGGGCACAACGTGTTGCGCCCATAACCACCCGCCCATCACATGCTATTAGAAGCACATAAGTTGTTTGCTGACTTAGTTCCACAAGACATCCATTCTTTGCATACAAGCCTATAGTTTGTGAAATGTGGATTCAGGTGGATTTTATCTATGGTCACGGTAACTATTTTTCATTTCTTCCATAAATAGTTCCTATTTTTGTTTTTTGTGGTACCAGTTTTCTTAGAGTATCCCAAAATACTTCTTATCCAAAGAGGTTTATCAGGATTCAGTAAAATGAAAATGCCTTTATTGTTGCAAGTAGTTAAGCCAAAAGCTGTATTTTTTCTTTTTCTTTCATTTTCTGATAAAAGGCAGTTTGCCATTATTTTCAAAATGTTTATTTACTCTGGATTCTTTGCATTGTATGTTCCATGGCTTTTAAAGGGGATGAAAGAAAAACGACTATATCACAAATATTCAAAGAGGCTCTTGCAAATATATTTCATTATTTCCTTTGCTAAACTGTTCATACAGGTATTCCTCGCTTAATGAACAGTCACTTAGTGACTAATGGAACCTACAACAAACCTCCCCAGAACTACTTATCACTCAGTTCCAGTGTTCCAACACACACACACACACACACACACACACACACACACACACACACACACACACACACAGAGTTACAAAATTGCATTTTGGGCACATGGCAGCTGGCTCACACTTACAGCCATTTGTAAAATCTCACCATTGTGTGGTCTTGATTCTGGATGGATTTTGCCAGTTTTTGTGTTAACTTCCAGTCTCTGGCAAAAAACTCTTCATTGAAGAAAACAGATTTGTTTAATGAGTAGGACATTCACTTAAGTGCCATGTTCGCTTAATGAACCTCACAATAAGTCATCAAATTGGGTATGGTCACATGATGACCTGCTTAATGACTGCCACAATTAATAACTTTAATTCCAGGCTCAATTATCATCGTAAATCAAGGACTACCTGCACTGCCAGCAATCCATACTGGAAAATACCTGGTCCTTACAAACCGTAAAACTGAATGGCTTGAAATAAATGTTGGCATATTTGTCAACAATGCTGCCTCTTTCAAATGGATATTTCCAGTTGGTAGTACTAAACTCCAAAAGGACTGATTTAATTATGTGCCATCAAGTCAGTGTTGATGGCACATAATTAAATCAGTCCTTTTGGAGTTTAGTACTACCAACTGGAAATATCCATTTGAAAGAGGACAGATTTTCTCCATGATGATCTGTCCCTAAAACTCTAAAGGGCAGATGTTAAATTTGGTCCTAGGATATGCCTCATTAAAGGGCTAGAATTAAAACTGGAGAAAAGAACAACACGGACCTCTTAATTTCCATCCAGGAGGACATTCAAGAAGTTTTGCTGCTTAGAATGCTGCATATGTTCACAATAAATGATTTGGTGAAATAGTGTCAAGTTGGGGCAGAATAGTATGGTCTTGAAATGGACATATTTTCTACTGCCTGGCTGCACAACAATATCCATCCAGAATCATTCAAGTAACGGAAATCAAGCAGCATGCTGACATAGTTTTCTGCTAGCTCACAGAGTGGAAGATAGCAGATAATTTAATGTGATCCAACTTGGATGACGTTCTAATGCAGGCAATTATAAATGTGCTTTTTCTGATGAAATTTTATTTATATATTGTAAACCAATGGTCAGAAGGCGAGGAGGTGGAGCTGATGGATTTGTCTTTTTTTAGGAACCCCGCAAAGCTACAAACTTAGTCAGTGTGGTTTACTTCTGTTTCTGTTAAGAAGATTCTGATTATAATACCGTCTTTTGAGAAATACCTTATTGAACTTATATTTTTTTATATTGGCCCCCCAGAGATGAAGAATGGGGTTTGCTCTCTGTTTATGTACTACCGTAGTGGCTTTGAGGGTGGGGGTGGGGAGTGGCCTTGGCAGTTCCTTGCTTAGGCTATTTTTAGTGTTTGATTGTTTGTCTGAGTTGGTAGTTCCTTGGTTAGGATATTGTTTTCTGCTTGATTATTGGTCTAGTATTCTCTACTTATTCGTTTGTTTCCTTTTGGGCCTTTTTATTGTCTTTTTTGAATAGCATCTAGATGTTGTTTATTTCTATGTACCTGTTGATGGCTGAATTGTTGAGTGCCGGGCTTCCAGGAATTCTCTAGCATTTTTGGTCTTACCAATTGAATAGGTAAGCATTCTATAAAGATAAAGGTAAAGGTTCCCCTCACACATATGTGCTAGTCGTTCCTGACTCTAGGGGGCGGTGCTCATCTCTTTTTCAAAGCCGAAGAGCCAGCGCTGTCCAAAAACGTCTCCGTGGTCATGTGGCTGGCATGACTAAATGCCAAAGGCGCATGGAACGCTGTTACCTTCCCACCAAAGGTGGTCCCTATTTTTCTACTTGCATTTTTTTACGTGCTTTCGAACTGCTAGGTTGGCAGAAGCTGGGACAAGTAATGGGAGCTCACCCCGTTACGCGGCATTAGGGATTCGAACCACTGAACTGCCGCCCTTTCGATTGATAAACTCAACGTTTTAGCCACTGAGCCATCGCATCCCCCTTAAGCATTCTATAGGAGGAGGAAAAAGTTCTGGTTCCACAGAGGGTTTTGTGTTGCCACTGGAAGTACCTGCTTCTGGATTTTTCTGCATGCTGAGTCAGTTCATTAATTCTCTGTGAGGAGCCTGCAGATTTAAAAAGTACCTACAATAAGAACTTCCCTTTCCATAGTTTTGACTAGTTCCTGACCTACAGCAAGGGATCCAGTAAGGCCAAGATGGCAGAACAGCTTCTATGAGGGAAGGCATTCCTCTCCTTTTCTGCCTGTGGAAAAGAAAGATTGCCAAGAGAGATGCTGAGGAGGAAAGGAAGACAAATTGTTTTCAGTCTCTTATCAGTTTTAAGAGTTTACAACAGCTTCAGAATCACTTTCTCTTTTTATGCTCCTCAACCACAAATCTCTAAGTTCCAGGCTGTTTTTTGTGACTTTCTCAACTATTCCCAGGAACAAAGCATTTGTCTGCAAATACTACTTTAATGTGGCGAATGGTTTAGGTCTCTTTCTTCACTCCTTATTCACAGCTTTGAATGGACTTTTCCTCATCAAGGAAACAATGGCAATTGCTGGATTTGACTTTATTTGTTCATCCCATATTTTGACCATGCACAAGTTTGGTAACCTGCTTACTTGGGGATGAATTTCACTAGACTTAATGAAGTTTGTTTCTGAATAGGGTAGGGTAGGGTAGGGAGGGTAGGGTTGGGAGGAGCATTTTTTTTTTCTTGCTTAATGCAAGAAAATTAATGCTTAATCCTACCCTCAAAACGACGCTATAGAGGACTGCACACCAGAACAACTAGACACAAGAACAGTTTTTCCCCGAATGCCATCACTCTACTAAACAAATAATTCCCTCAACACTGTCAAACTATTCACTAAATCTGCATTACTATTAATATTAATCTTCTCATCGTTCCTATCACCTATTTCCTCTCACTTACGATTGTATGACTGTAACTTGTTGCTGTATCCTTATGATTTATATTGATTGTTTCCTAGTATGATTTGATTGCTTATTTGTACCCTATGACTATCATTAAGTGTTGTACCTTATGATTCCTGATGAATGTATTTTCTCTTTTTATGTATACTGAGAGCATATGCACCAAAGACAAATTCCTTGTGTGTCCAATCATACTTGGCCAATAAAGAATTCTAGTCTGTTCTGTTCTGTTCTGTTCTGTTCTGTTCTGTTCTGTTCTGTTCTGTTCTGTTCTGCTCTGCTCTGCCCTGCCCTACCCTACCCTACCTACCCTACCTTACCTTACCTTACCCTACCCTACCCTACCCTACCCTACCCTACCCTACCCTACCCTACCCTACCCTACCCTACCCTACCCTACCCTATCCTATTCTAAGTAGGCACATGGGGAGAGATGCACACAACTTATGTGCTGGAAATATGAAACAATATTTCCAAAATAACCAGAGGTAGGACCTAAATATGTTAACCACCTCCATGTCTAGGGTTAGCTTAGAAATATCTTTTGGAGGCTAGGGAGATGAACTCATTAAAACTTTAGCTCCATCAAAATTATAACGTGGCCTTTAGAATAAAATGGTATAGCTAGCAGCAAGTCCCTCTCTGTCCTTATGGACAGCAGGGCCTGGAAAAGTGAAAATGTGAAGCTACAATGGAATAGGCAAAATGTTCCCTACTACCACCAAAATAATAAAAACAGACAAGAGTATGGCTACATGAAACTCTTTGTTGACAGAAAAAAGTGGAACACCACTATAGGTATTTATAACCAGTCACTTAGCCACCATTTGAAGTAAAGACGAATCCCCCCAAAAAAGGTACTTACAACTTGGATTTGAAGTTCCAATAACCGCAACACACAAACATCTTTCATGGTCACCTGATCGCATTCTGGGCACTCAGCAACTGGCCCACATTTACAGTCATTAGTAATGTCCTTCAGTTAAGGGAGCATGGGTTTTTTTTTTTTTTTTTTGCCAGAAACTGCTGTCTGCTTCCAGTTTCTGCAAAAAGCACCCATTGTGGACAATGGGTTTGCGTAACAACCTCGGATTCACTTAATGACCACCGTGACTCACATAATGGCCGTTGCAAAAATGGTATAAAATCAAATCAAATCAGTCATGCGATAACCTGCTTGATGACTGGCACAACTTACTACTGGGATTCCGGGCTGAATTATGATTGTACATCAAGGACTACCTGTATTACACCCAAATGTAACCAGCAACACACAGGTGGCAGAAGTTGGCTTGCTTTCTTCATTTTAAAAAATGATTTTGAGAGGGAGGGGTTTATATGGAACTCTCTAATACCTGACAAGTGCTTGTCACAATGTATTTTGGAAAGATCTTTGGAAACAGTGGGCAGCTGCCTTTGTAGAAATTATGTATCAAAATAGCCATGGAGAATATTTCCCATGAATCAGAGTGAGGGGCCATGTCTGTAGTAGTTGAAAATTGCCAAGAAGAACTGGACACTCCTGTCCATGACCCCTGGAGAAACCACATGCTATAGTTTATCGCATTAAAAAATGTATCAGGTGACAAACTGTAATAGCTAAGAATACCCTTAAGGTGTCTCAGATATGGGCTGGGGCAGGGGTCGGTTCTAAAATTTTTTACTACCGGTTCTGTGGGCATGGCTTATTTTGTGGCCGTGGTTTGATGGTCATGTGACAATTCTTTAGGATTTAGCAGAGGTACTGGTCTACCAGGCTTTTAACTGCTCGTAGAGCCGTACCAATCTATCCATTTGTTTTTGGAGTGCACCAGTCTACCCATTTGTTTTTGGAGCGCGCTGGTCTACCACCACACTGCCTTTTACCGCTGATCAGCTGTAGGGCGGCCCTTTGAAGTGCCGCAGCAAGAGTTTAAACAGTTTTTTTCCTTCTAGCTGATCAGCAGGGACTCAGGAGGCAACGAATAAATTGGGGGCGTGGCCAGGCAGAGGTGGTATTTACCGGTTCTCCGAACTACTCAAAATTTCCACTACCAGTTCGCGAGAACCGGGGAGAACCAGTAGAAACCCACCACTGGGCTGGGGCTAGGTTAAAGGCAGACATGTCGGTTAGGGAACAGGGAAATCAACCATACACTATATTGCTAATTGCCAGAATATTTTTTAAATTTGTTTTATTTAATCCCATCATTATTACATTTTTATCAATATCCCAAGGTTGTGAACATATTCAACCCCTTCCTCCTTCTATTTTCCCCACAACAACCACCTTGTGAGATGGAATGGACGGAGAGAGAATGACTGGCCCAAGGTCACCCAACTGGCTTTCTAAGACAGGACTAGAACTCACAGTCTCCTACTCAATTCCTAACTCAAGACTTCTCTCTACACCTACTTTCCAATGAAGATTGGGAGTCAGACATGCTGTCTTCCAGAATGATAGAGTCACTTGGTAATGTTCATGTTGTTTTTCTGGTAAAATACAAATGTGGTTTGACGTTGCTTTCTTCTGATAATTCTTTTCAACTTTTTTGTCTATCCTTGGAATTCCCAGGCTGTTTCCCCTTTCCAGATTCTAAAAGTTACTCTGCTTTTGAGCTTAGACAAATTTGACTAGATATTGCTTCCTGCTAAGGCTCAGTGTATTTTGTAATAAAATATATCTGTTTGTATGACTGAAGACATTGTTTATTATACTTATTTTCACAGATTTTACCATTGCTCCAAAATCAGGTTACATCAGTTAAAAAAGAAATGCCCATCAAGCTTCTAGAAAACCTTACCTAAGGAAAGAGTAGAGAAGGACAAAAGGAATAACAATTGGATTTTCTAATCTACTACCAAACATAGAACATCTCCCTCATTACTACCGTGTTTCTCCAAAAATAAGACCAGGTCTTATTTCCTTTTGACCCCCGAAATAAGCACTTGGCCTTATTTTCAGAGAGTTATTATTATTATTATTATTATTATTATTATTATTATTATTATTATTGATGCAGGAGGCAGCGAGCATGATCACCTCATGACTGCTTGGCTCCTTAACCACAGCCCGTGGCCCATGGATCAGCTGATCCACCGAGGGCTGGAAGTTCTGTCTCTCTGGCACCTGGAGATGTTTCTGGCACACTCTTGCCAGTCCTAATCCTGTCATCCTGGGACTGGGGGGAGGGGAACCAGCGCTGGAGCTCCATGCAGTGGCTGGTGCGGGCTCTGTCTGTGCAACCATGAAGCGGGATCAGCGTGGCTGGTTCTTGCCCGCAGCATTGCCAGCCAGGATCAGGTCAGAGCTGCTGCTGCTCTCGGTCGAGATCAACAGGCCAGATTTGGTGAGCCGAACACACTGCCACCACCCAGGAGGAAAAGAGGGAGAGGAGGCATGGCGAGAGAGCCCATTTCTCATATTCTTCTCCCAGATGGTGGCATATTCAGGTGGTGGCATGTTCAGGTTCGACATACCGGTGCAGCCACAAGCAGCAGGACGCCAGCTGTGCCGGTATGACAAAGCTCGCAGCAGTGCTGCCCTTCGTGCATGCAACGGCACAACAAGCCTTGGAGCCTCCTGTTCCAAGACGTTGCCGCGGCATGATGAGTCTCACAAAGGATCATTTCTGGTGGAGTTTGGGGGAGAGAAAGAAAGACTTCTACTACTTCTGCTGCTTTTGTTGCATACAGCCAAAAGTTTGTAAAAGGCAGGAAGGTGAAATGCCAAACTCAACCCATACTCACACCTCGTGTATGGGCTGCCCCCAAGCAGGGTGGGGGTGGGGAGGCCATCAGAGGAGCCCCATGTGACACCCACCTGCTTCAGCGTTGCCTTTGCCAGGGTGGCGGGCACTAGAAGGGCACTGTCCCAAAGCCTCCCTGCCGCTTGGTTTGGTGCGGATGGTGCCCAGCAGACCCAGGTGTGGTAGGTGGGCAGGTAGGTGGAATGGAGAAGAGAAACGGCACAGAGGAAACCCTTTCAAACCATGTTTGCTGCCTGCTCCATAGCCACAAGGTGAGCTGCGGAACAGAGGGGCCCTCGGCTGCAAGGTTGCCTGGTGCTGTGGGCAGGACTAGCAAAAATGCACTGGAAATATCTCCAGGCACCCAGAGAGACAGAACTCCTGGCCTTCGCTGGATCAGCTGATCTGTGGGCCGCAGTTAAGGGGCCAAGCAGCCATGAGATGACCGGTGAAGGGAAGGGCTGCCTTCTGTGCTGGCCACGCCCTCCCCTTCACTAGGGCTTTTTTTGGGGTAGGGCATATATTACTCCCACCCCAAAACAATTGGGCTAGGCCTTACTTTTTTAATAGGTCTATTTTTGGGGAAACACAGTAGCTGTTCTGGTACATTAGTCAATTGAGTTAGGATTTTGCAAAGCCATCTCCCAGCATCTATTCCTTCTTCTCTGGCTGAAACTACACAAATTGGCCTTCCTCTTGCAATGATGTTCCTTCTAGGAGACAATTGATCTTTATGGCTAAGATAGTCTGGCCTGCTGCTTTTTCAGGTCCTTAAATCTTTAGACACTGATCAGACGTTCTGCAGCCTGGTTCCAATTAAGCTATCTGTAATGTAGAAGCTCAAGCTATCTCAGCACATCTGTTGGCTATCATGCAAACTAAATAACATAGGTGCTTATTTTAAATCTGCCATGAAATGCCATGCAGATTCCATCAAAACTAGTCCATCTTCTACCAGTTACTTGGAATAGGTGAACATTTGCACACACAGCCAAGTAATGTGTTATTATTTGCCAGGCAAATAAGTCAATAGTTATAATATGCAGACAAAAAGAAATAAGTTTGAACCCAAAAATGATGACACAGCAATCAGTGCTGTGCAGTTGAATACACTATCCCAGATTCAAGTTAAAATGTTCAGATTTCAATGATCAACCTTCTTTTAGAATGAAAAGATAAAACAAATATTATTGAAACAAATATGTGCATACATACCAGTGGTGGGTTGCCCCCAGTTCACACCAGTTCTATAGAAGCAGTAGTAAAACCGGTGGGAGCCCCCCCCCCCCGACCAAAATACTTCTGTGTGGCCCCGTTCCGAACTGGTAGTAAAGGTAAGTAGAAACCATCCCTGATATATACACATACACATATATAGAGAGAATAATTAACTTCAAGACAAAATACAACATTCAAGAGGATTTCGAACAAACTTCTATAGTTTGTTCTATAGCAGGAGAAAAATTGGATTTTCCAGTATTTCTTTTTTTAAAAAAAATCTAAAAATCAGCAGAACAAATTGATGGACACAATCCTAAGGTAGATAAAACTTTTCTGAAGTCTCCAAAGACAGTTCAGGAGGTAATAATTTAGGCTTTTCTGCTCTTGTTTCAAAAGCCAAAAAGAGAATAAATCCAAATCTTAGTCAGCTGATTTTTTTTCAACTATTTTCTCCTCAGGGCCAAGGATTTTCCAACTGTACAATTAGTCAAGGTCACTCCTGGCAAACGTGAAGTAATCAAGGTTTGACAACCATCGGCTCAATTTACCCAATTATATAAATATTATATGTATACATTCTAAACAAAGAAAACCCCAAAACGTTCAGGCTAAAATCCATGCAATTAATGGAAATGCTTTAGTATGCATTTTTATTACAATAGATCACAAAAAAGTATCCTTGCTAACCAAAAATTTAAAGCACAATAATCAACTTCAGAATGTATGGCCTATAATAATGACCTTTAATTTTTAAAAAATCATAAATAGCAATACATTCTGTACCAAATAATGATCAATTTAGGTATATCTGATCTCATTCTCATTCACTATAGTGCATTATTTTTCAAAGTTTAGAATAGAAAACTGTTTCTAAAAGGAGAGTTGACTGAATATCAAAGAAAAGACAAAGCTAAACTAAAGTTAATTAATGAAGTTGAGAGAAAGTCTAAATTAGGGTAGCTTCTCCAGCCATTATGCTCTTATTCATAAAAGGGGAAACATATTTCTGTAAATCAGTTTCTAGTTGAAACCACATCAGCAAGAAGTCACAAAAAGAAGTCACAAAAACATATCAACACAAATGCTAGCATAAATACTGAGAAATATTCTCATATGTAGAATCCTATAAATCATTAAAATTATTTTTGTTTTATCTTCCTTAGCAGCAAAAAAGTATTCCAGCCTGATCATTTTTCTATGGATTATAGAAACAAAGAAAGATAAATTTTCATATCATTTTTATTCATGGTATCTGAAGGCCTTGTATGTATCTTTTCCTTAAATGTTCTATGAATTTTTAAAATCATAGGATAATAACATTGTGCTGCTTTGTTCTTTCAATGTAAATCTTCTGATATAAGGCTTTTTTTAAAAAAAAACATGATACTGTTTTCAATATAGAATTTCACGCATCTTCCTTTCAAATGTACATTTTGATGGAGTTTTGATTAGGAAAAGAGAAACACAAATCAAATTTTGATGTTCTCCTACGAAATCTGGTGGCCGTGACATGGCCAAATTCACCCCAAAAGAAATCTATGGCAAGCATTTTTTAAAAAACTATGCCTAATACTCACTTGCTTTTAGCAGCTTTCTGTGCCTATAAATGGATCTTTAAAATATTATTTTGAAAAATAAGTTAGTTTAGCCTATAGCCTATTTTTCTGCACCCATAGTTAACTTTTTTCTTCTTTACTGCCAGATTTGCCACAGTGGGCAGGAATAATGCTGTTTCTAATTGCTAAGGAAATTATAAATATTATTACTATCACATGAAGCAGGCAAGCTTCAGAATATATAATTAATCTCTAAAACACTCTGATTTTAAATAGTAAGCTAGCTAAACTTGTAATAATCATATAACAATTCACTTAACAGTTTTTCAATTAAAATGCTATTTTAATATCACTAAATAGCTCTGAGAGCACCTTTTTAGAATTCATACAATAGGCATATTATAAAGCACTACTAAATGGTATGCTGCCACAATTTTACCTTAGCTTCACATTGCTGTGAGTAATATAATATTATTGATTTAGGCTGTACATAAAGCACTACTGTGTGTTGCAGTTTCATTGATTTCACTTTTAAAGTCCTGTTAAAATAAATTTGGCAATTTTATTTTCTCAAAAATTGAGTGAGATATCATATAAGCAGTATAAATTCTTGGTATTTCTGCATTCGGTGATATCTGTAAGCGAAAGTCATCTACCATAATGGCTCTATCTGAATTAGCACCTACATTCTCATGGCATCTACAGGCAATCGTTGATTTATGAGTCCAGAATTGCGGTGATAGGTTGCGTTTGTTGTTAAGCAGGTCATCCTGTGACCATGCCAGATTTTACAGCCTGCTTTACAACAGCTGTTAAAGGAACACATCAGTCATTAAGCGAAAGAAGCAGTTAAATGAACTTGGCACTCATTAAGCAAACACAGCGGTTGTTAAACCAACCCATTGTCCACAATGGGCATTTTTTATCGGAAACCAGAAGTAAATACTGGTTCCAGCAAAAACTTTGCAAATCTCAGTCATGTGGCTGCAGGATGCTGCATTTGGCCAAATATGTGGGCCAATTACCAAAAGCCCAAAATGCAATTACACGATCATGGTGGGGGGAATGCTCAAACTTCAAATCCAGGTCGTAAATACATTTTTTGGTTCTGTCATAACTTTGAACGTTTGCTAAGCACTGTAAGCAGGCTAGCAGATATAAGGCTATCTGTACTATATCCAATTGAACACCCAAAGCTCTCAGATCTGGGCAGGAAGAATCTGGAAGGGCAACAAAGAGTTATGGAAAACAATGACCTGCTGCTGCCAGATATGGCAATCCTTACTGTCTCATAGGAGATTCATGGACCTGAGTGGGTCTCATTTTGAAAAGCTTGAAGTTCATAGAAGTTGAAGAAGCCCATCTTTCTTTCTTTACATGGGAAGGTCCCACAACTGACAAGCAGAAATTCAATCCTGCATTATGTTTGAGCTGTTTTGAGCATGGATGTGTTGCTTTGGTACTGCAGACAGGAGTCATTTTAGCTGTTTTCCATGTTCGGAAACTCTTTTCACTTGTAATTATGTCCTTCTGTTCTCTGTTTAAAAATGCTTGCAATAGTAGGAATAACGTATGAAGTATACCTATAGTAGTTGAAATTGTGACAGACATGGCTCTGGAACCTAGAATTACAAATCAATGTATAAAAGGGTTACGCCATCCCAATGGAGCCCAGGGAGATCTGTATGTTTGGATATTGCTTCAAAGAAAATGTTTTTGTTTTTCAAATAATCAAATTCCTGATGGATAGGCACAGGATTGGCAGCAAAGCTCTGTTTTCTAAAAGGCATGACTGAATCTCACAGCAAAGCCATTTCACAAGACTTCTATTAATGTCAGTGCCAGGGTTACCTCTAGGGTGATTTTGTAAAATAAACTAGCACATCTCAGTAAATTTACCTTGTAGGCCTATATTTTTCAGTATATACTGTAAATATTAAACAAAGTTATCAGCTGTCTGTTAGGGGGTGCTGCTTTTGGTTTAAGAAATGTTTCAGTAGAAAGGGTGAAATGTGGAAAATTTGGCATGGGCCACAATTTTTAAAGAATTTTGAGAGAAACAATGATTTAATTAAGCAGCAAGAACGGCGGCAGTCTCCATTATCTTTTAATAACCTTCTGGGGAGTCATTAAGCGTATCAAAGGAGAGCAAAACAAACTGAAAACAGCAACCTTTTACAAATAAGACTTCCACCATTCTGTCTCTTTTCACTTCGTCTACCTCTTTCCTACAAACAAAGAGTATGTCAAGTGAAAGTCAATGGACCAGGTTGCTGTCAATCAAGCCCATACTGTTTGTAAATCTGGGACATCTTCAAACACCCATGCCGATTATTTCCTCAATAGAAGGGAATATTTGTAAGTCAGGTTCAACTGTGAAGTCCTTGGTGCCTTCTGAGCGGGGTTGTTTTCTTCAAAACTTTTCATTACCCAACTAAGTATCATCTTCAGTGCTAGAAGAGAGTGGGGTTTCTTCTCTGTTTATATACGGTGGCTTTCCCTGTCAATGTTGGGGAGAATTTCTTGGTAGTTTCTTGATTAGGTTGTTGTTTACTGTTTGATTATTTGCCTGAGATGGTAATTCCTCGATTGGAATATTGTTTACTGCTTGATTAGTGATCTGGTATTAATCCTGGTGTTAATCCATGTTTATCTGGGTGTTGAATGCTAGCAAGGTGTTTTTGTTTCCTTTTTAACATTATCTGTTTTGAATTGTGTGTAAACGTTGTTTATCTCTATGTGCCTATTGATGGCTGATTTGTCTTTTTGATGGCTGATTTGTCTGAGTGCATATTCAAATATAGCAAATACCTTGAATCACGGATCTCTTCAACCTCTGCCTTACTACCAACCTTTGGTTTGAACAACTAATATACCAACAAATCAGAGCAACACCCATGGGATCACCACTCTCAGGAATCATAGCAGAGACAGAAACAGTAAACAACAACCTAATTAGGGTACTACCAAGAATAAAACCACACTACTACCAACACTGACAAGGAAAGCCACTATATATAAACAGAGAGTAAACTCCATCCCCTTCTAGTACTGAAGAATTTACCTAGTTGGGTGATAAAACATTTGCAAGAAAACATCCAAACTCAGAGAGTACCAAAGACTGCACCATTTTTTCCTTATAATACAAAAGTTATTTCATAAGTTGTCATCAGCCTAAGGATTTCTTCAATTTACTCAAGTATTTTTTCATGAAAGATACATCCTGGCATTGAAGACTATTATTAAACTAAAAATATCTGCTAACATTCATCTAGTACCAATGATAGCTCAGTATTTATCATGCTATTTTCTGGGGCTAGGGTATAAACATGGGATGGCTCCCGATTTCTGATCTGAGGTTACAATGAGATACAATCTGCCTTACCATTTCAAGTTTTTGGGTTTTTTACCTGTTTTCAACCTATTTCAAAGTTCAACCGAAAGCCTCTTCCTGTGATTTCTGATCAGAACCAAACTGATATTCTAGAAACATTACGGACTTCAATTCCCAGAGTTCCCTAGCCAATAGATATTCGTTTCCTGCAAGAGGAACCTGTATAATGAAACGTTCCCAGTAGAGTCATTAACTGATGACCATCGAACTTGATTTGCTTCCCTGAGGATGTGAAGACATTTGGGAGTGTTCTTGGGGGCAAGATAATAAATGTTGTCCTGCATCCTCACACTGAACTTTCTCTACAGAAAATAAGAACAACTGATCAATTGGGTAATTGGAAATAAACACACCATCAACAGCACCCTTTGCCACCTCCATATAAAGTGCATTGAAACAACACTTCCAATTTGGAGAAGGAATTACAATTATTACCTAAAGATGATCCTTTCAGATAGTTTTCAGATATTTTTAATTGTGACACATTTGGAAAAACTATGTATTCCTCCTTCCAAAAACGAAGACATAAACAAGCATTTAATCTGATTTAAATGCAGATACAGCTAAAAAAGATATAAATGATTCTAATATCCAATTCATCCTTCATCAAATTAACATTTGATTTCTGGAAGAAACATAACTGGAAATCATCTGAAAGTGGCACAGTGTTTGAAATGTGAGAAACAGACCCACAATCTGCTATATATAATAGGCACCCCTGACCTTAATTCATACAAGTATGTTACATAATTATTAAATAATTTCAGGTTACAAATTTCACTTGAATATGAGCTATCTTTGGCCAAGACGATGAAAATTGATCGATATACAGCTCACATATCTGAAGGCTAATTTGATGCAGTGGTTAAGGTGCTGGCCTAGAAACCAGGAGACTGTGAGTTCCAGTCCTGCCTTTGGCATGAAAGCCAGCTGGATGACTTTTGACTAGTTACTCTCTCTCCAGCCAATTCAGATTAGAGGATTGTTGTTGTGGAGAAAATAAGAGGAGGAAGGAAGAAATATTGTGTGCGTTTGCCACCTTGAGTAACTTATAAAACTAATAAAGGTGGGATAAAAGAAAAATTCAAATAAACAAAAATAAATACTTTGGGTTTATAAATGACTTTGGGTTAATCACTCTCTCAGCCCTAGGAAGAAAGATTATTTTCATAAGATTGTCACAAGTCAAGACTGACTAAAAGGTGCACACACATACAAGAAAATCTGTATCCAGAGATATGGCTCCTGTGGCTGTAGAAACTATTCATCAGTTTTTGTTTTGTCAGTGAGGTTATTTTACCAATCACCCCTGATATTTTTTCCATTGGTATGAAATGGGAAAACCAAACAGAGCAGTATGAAGTCAGGAAAAATAATTTATGTATAATAAAGCATCAGAAAATCGATCCAAAGCCGTACTTGCACAATTCCTTTATTAAGTCCAATCAAAATGATAGCAAGGGGTATGCAAGCTTTCAAGGTCACCAATTTTCAGGTTCTCTTCCTTCTGCAGAATATTCTGGGGAACTTGGCAGCTCACACACTCTTTTGTGTCATTGCAGTTTAACCTGATAAAGGTATTAACCAGCCGTATGTTTTGGATTTATTTTTTGTGACATATTATTTTCAGAAAAATCAAATTCATTTGGAAATACTACCAAGGAAAATTGGCCTCGGATCATGCTAGCATTCAAGTCTTTTAGGATGTCAGAGTTGGAATGGCAGCATTTTTTTCTGTCCCATGCATGACTGGGGTAAGTATAAACATCACTAACAACCAAACATGAATAAAAATGATATAGTTCTTAAACAATTCTCACTCTGACTTTCAAAAATACTGAAATCTACTGGGTTACAATTAAAGTAGTGCTGTTAATACACCAGTGGTGACATGTAAAATTTGTTACTACCGGTTCTGTGGGCGTGGCTTGGTGTGGGGGGGGTAATATGACTGAGTGGGCGTGGCCAACCTTTTTTTAAAAAAAACTTTTAGAACCATTTTTTCTCCAACCTCTTTGGCTTAAGAGGTTGTAAAAAAATGCTTTTAAAGCCTCTGACGATCCCAGCTGACTTGCCTGATCGGCAGAGGCTTTCTTTTTTTTTTTTTTAAAGCCTCTGACGATCCCAGCTGAGCCACGCAATGATCAGAGGCTTTTTTTTTTTTACTTTTAAAAGCATTGTTTCGACCATTTTTTCTATAGAAAAAATGCTTTTAAAAATAAAAAAAAGCCTCTGATGATTGCACGGGTTAGCTGGGCAATGGGGGGGGGGCAGGGATTTTTGCCACTGGTTCTCTGAACCACCCGCCTCTATCGCTACTGGATCGGGTGATCCGGTCTGAACTGGGAGCATTTCACCCCTGTAATACACTCAACAATCATGATCATACTAGATCAACTATTTCTTTCTTTCTTTAGCAAATTTAGCAAAAGATTAGACATAACATCTAACTTATCATGAAATGTAGTTTTCTTCCCTTCCCTTTAAGAAAATATATAAGTACTGTTTAAAGGTTAAAACCCTTCCATGTTTTTCATTAGAAATTCTATAACTTTGCAGCAAAGTAGTACAAGCATTTTTTTTTTCATAGCTCAGGAAGAGGGTTCAACTTCATTGTTTGGGATGAGTAACCTTTCTGTGACTGAGACTTTTAAGTGAAGCCAAGATATTTAAAATAACAGTGCGGGGCCAAAATGAGCAAGAGCTAAATTTAAATGTATATACTCATCCCCATGCTATATTTTTCTGCTTCAGTCTCATTAAAAATTCAATTTGGTGGTTACATTTGAAAGAGTCCGGGAATCACATCCTGGGTTTGGGGAAACTTTGTAGACTTGGGTCCATTGACAGATTATACTCCGATGTGTCTGAAGCAGCCCACAAAGATTTAGAAATGATATTACCTGAAGCTATTCTGAATTAAAACAACTTCAGTTGGATGACTTTTGAATTAAGGGAAACGAATCAATGGCTACATCTGAGTATATACAGTATACTCAACTCTTTAGTTTTAATATAATTTCATACTTCATTATTTTTCAATGACCTTATGTTCATACTTGCATTTCTACTCCAATAGTCATATATATCTCCCAGGGAATCTCCATGTTGGAAGTTAGACATATGTGCACATGCAAAACACATGACTCACTCATATTTTTTGTATTTCCATATATTACCATTACCGTTTTTACTGTTGAGACCCAACAGCTGGTTTGCAGAATGATGGGAAGGAGGCCATTTCATTAATGTACAGTTAATTTTGTTCACTGATTTATTTTATTCCGCAAATCTGCTGACAAAGTTTTTAAACAACAAAGCAATTATTAAGCGTTGCAGTGGGGGAGTGTGTTGTGAGTTTGCATTGAAAAATGATGAAATCAATGCTGTAGTCTACAGTGCAATAAAACATATCTGTTATCCTTTGATTAGAATTCAGCAGAAGGAAGGAAGGAAATTAAAATAAGGGCAATTAAGATCTTTCTTTGAGTGCCTGATGCTAATATCTTGCAACTAGTCTATTGCTTTGAGATTAAAAGGGACCGTGTTGATGACTCTTCCATTGAATAATAAAATGGAAGTTGGATATCACTGATTAACCATTAGGTTTAAATATCAGTTATTTTATTATTGTGCCACTGACAGTTACAATTAAATTATGCGAAGTGTAGGAAAAGAGTGGAAAATTTTCAGTGTTTGGCCCAGCAGGACCAATGGCAGAGCAAGATATGTTATCTCTTGTACTATTATAAATAAAACATAATGAAGATCATTAGTCCATAAAAGCATTGTTAATACAGGTAGTCCTTGACTTACAACAGTTCATTTAGTGAATGCTCGAAGTTACAACGGCACTGAAAAAAGTGACTTATGACCATTTTTTATACTTACGACCGTTGCAGTGTCCCCATGATCATGTGATTTACATTTGGATCCTTGACAACCGGTTCATATTTATGACGGTTGCAGCATCCGGGGTCGTGTGATCGCCTTTTGCGACCGTCTGATAAGGAAAGTCAATGGGGAAGCCAGATTCATTTAACAACCATGTTACTAATTTAACAACTGCAATGATTCACTTAAGAAATGTGGAGAAAAAAGTTGTAAAATGGGGCAAAACTCCCTTAACAAATTTCTCACTTAGCAACATAAAGTCCGGCCCATTTGTGGTCGTAAATCAAGGATTACCTGTATTCAGATGATCAGTGAATAAACTCTGGTTTAACTATATGTACACCCCATATATACATACATATATTCTTTACAGACATTCAGTTTGATGACTGTCAAGGACTATAATAAAAATGACACATACCTAGAAAGATTTCCTAGAATTCAACCAGAAAGCTTGGAGCATAACAGCGCCAGCAGTTCCAATAAAAATTTACCGCTATTGTATTTACTTTTCTTATGGTCACCCTGTGGAAGGATGAAGTTCAAAAAAGATAAGACGATGGTCAGGGCGATTTGTACAAAAGGGGCTGTCATGTTACATGCCATTGACATGGCTACCATATTGCCTTTTTTGACTCCTACATGGATTTTGATCTTTATTATTATGTTACATTATAATGTATACAACCAATATAAATATGAACCGGTTGCCAAGTATCCAAATCTTAGTCATGTGACCATGGGGATGCTGCAATGGTCGTAAGTGTGAAAAATGATCATGAGTCACTTTTTTCAGTGATGTTGTAACTTCAAGCAGTCACTAAATGAGCTGTTGTAAGTCGAGAACTACCTGTATATAGAAGCAACTCAGGCAGATTCACTGAATCTACGGGCGGTGACTGGGGAGAGTATACCATAAGAATCAGGCTTGCAAAATTCTGTTACTATACAGGGGTCTGCAACCTTAAACACTCAAAGAGCCATTTGGACCCATTTCCCACAGAAAAGAAAACACTGTGATCCACAAAACCTGGGTGGGCGTGGCCAACTCCATGTCACTCACTTCCACCAGTCACATGACCCGCCCCCCAGCCACGCCTACCCAGCTGGTCATTAGAGCAGAGAACCAGTTGTTAAAAAACACCAGGAACCACAAAACCCTTTTGACAACTCTCTCTTTCCCTCCCTTCCTTCCTCCCCCCTCTCCTTCCCCCCTCTCTCTGTATCTCTCTGTCTCTGCCCTGGCCGCTTCTCCATCCACCAGCATCACCCTTACCTTCTCAGGCCAGGCAAGGAGTGACTGGGAGGGGAGGGTGAGGGGCAGGGCCAGTTAGTGCTGGGATCACCTGACAGGGAGCCACAGCAGAGGGCGCAAAGAGCCACATGCGGTTCCAGAGCCACAGGTTGCTGACACCCGCTATAGCCAATCTGACTAGAACTTTTAGCCTTCCTGTGGAGTTGATTTCCTGGTCTGATCTACTTAATGGGATGGACAACAACTCATTTGGGGCTTAGACTACACTTGACTGTGGAGTGGTGTATGAGAACTCATGCTCCAAACTATAAATGGAGACAGGAAAAAAAAGAAGAAGTAGGCAGCACGAGCTTAATGATGATAATGATAATAATGGTACAGTTAAGATGATTAATGCCCATGCATTTAATGATCTTCTCCCTCTGCCACATTAAAAAAATTAATAGTAACTTTTGAAAAGGCTTTGAGAGCCACAGCCAAGATTTTTGAGGCTTATGTTATGCACCAATGATTTCAGATAAGATGGAATATTCCGACAAGATAGATGGTGTAGGTCCTAATAAAATTTAAAATATGGCTCCTTGAATGAAAATGCAAGCATATGGGGCAGCCCTACCACTAAGTAACAGCTTCATGTGGCAAATGCTGAAGGGCATAGTGTAGTAAGATAAAAGAGGACTATTTATTTATTTAGTGTATGGCAAATACATGGACTTATAGTAGTTCAAATGTTAATATCGAGTCCACCCAGCCATTCAAGGACAGGGCGGTATGTTGAAAAAAATCAGACATTGGGCTATTCTGTGTATCTTGTTCTGTTCTCATTGTCTTCATATGCAATAGACATCATTGTTGAGTAAGACCCAACTCCAATCTGTTTTTCTGGCAATGGGGAAAAGAAACAATGGACAGCAAAATGTTTTGGCCAGCCCCAAAGGCAACTGTAGTGACTACATATATTATTCCAGATGACACAATCATTGCAAAATGAGTGGAGCATAGATTTGGGGCTCTGGTCCTTCTGATCCTCTCATAACCAAAAAGCACTTGTGCCAAATGAAATTTTTATATTCCTTTTTCTTTTAAACTTGATGTGTTTGATACAAAGAGGAAAAATAATTACATGCTCTTTGTGGGAGGTTTTTTTTTAAATCTGAAGCCAGGATCCTTCAGATTTTTTTAAAATCTGAAGCCAATGCTTACATTTTTCAAAATTTACTTTAGGGACCATAAACACTCTGAAGCTGCATTTGATGTTTTCTCACACTCATGGTGACATAGTATCTCTGAACTGATGCCCAACATGGCATGTGTTTTCTATTTTTCTGTATTGCTCATTGTTTTAACCCTTTGGCCATAGGCGATTTAATAGCATCTTACTTCATGCATAAACTTGTGGCTACTGCGGTATTTTCAGTAAGAAGAGATCCAGATGTTAACACTTTCATTAACACTACAGAGGTTCTCCATTTACAATGCATAATTCTCTGGAATTATTTGTACATACTTCTGACTACATTAAACCAAACCAACTAGACAAATTTATTTCTCTGCAAAGCCAAGTTCTTCATTAAAGTTACTGCCGGTTAGAGAGTTTGGTTTTATTTTTAGATGTCTGTAATGATGATTTCAGTGCCATTATTTTTCCCCAAAAAATTTAAGTAAATCATGCAAAAGTCAAGAGCTTTGGTAGCTTTGGTAGTACAGTGGTCTAAGGCACCCTGTTATTAAACTGGTTATTAAGACCAGCTGCCTGCAATTACTGCAGGTTCGAATCTCGCCAAGGCTCAAGGTTGACTCAGCCTTCCATCCTTTCTAAGGTAGGTAAATTGAGGACCCAGTTGTGGGGGCAATAAGCTGACTTTGTATAAATATACAAAAGGATGAAGGCTATTGCTGAGCACATTGTAAGCCGCCCTGAGTCTCCGGAGAAGGGCGGCATATAAATCAAATTAAAAAAAAAGTAGATATATCTAATAATAGTAGTACACCAACCTTATCTGGTGAGCTACATAATTTTCCACTTTGGGAAGTACAAGATGATCTCCATCTAATATAAGATGGTGTTGTTGATGGTGTCAATATAATTCTTCGGAATGTTTCTGACACAACTTGAAGCCAGCATGGGAAATTTGTGACTTATAAACCCATAAGGTTAAGGATTTCCCCACCTCTCAATTCGCCTTATTTTTGTGACCAAGAAGGAAGGGAACAATCTGTTTCTGTCCTGAGTAAGATTCTGCCTTTCTGTGCTGAAAAGGAAGTTAGCAAAGATCACTTCCTCATCCTGAAGCCTTGTTCATTAACATCATTTAAGAGCAGAATATTATAACCCTTTGGATTCTCTTCTCCACCCATGTTCTAAGCTCTGATTTCATGTATGAATTATTCTTAAATTACATCAAAAATTGGGACACTCTGCTCATGTAAGAGGGTTTGTCCCTTGAAAAACACAATTTTCCTGCTGGTTCACTGCTGGTTTCTGATGTTGCTTGAAGAGACTGAGGGAGAGGCTTCATCAGGAAGGTTCACTTGTGAGGACATGTCCTCCCAAACGGACAGCTCAGATCTAGACAAGGAAGGTGTGTGGATGAGTGGTTGCCTAAGCCAGGACAAATGAATAAGCCAGAAATACATTATATGAGCATGCAAGTAGAAATCTTCCTCCCTCCCTTCCTTCCTTTTAGGAATATAGCCGCCTACTTGCTCACGGCGACTCTAGGTGGCTTACAGAAAATAAAAACACAATTAGAAGAAATAAAAATAATCAAAAAATAGCTTACTTACTTACTTACTCTCTCCTCCTTTCTTTTCTTCCTAACCACAGCCATGGCAAAAGTGCATAGGGGAAGTTGGAAAGAGTTAGCCCCCAGCTATCATCATTACCATCATTAAGCTTTATGTCTGTAGTAGATATTTTAAAACTAGGCCTTGCTAACAGTTTCAGAATAGGAGTAAATTCATACCTTGTTCTGAGTCTGGCCTCTGTACAATCCTTTTTTTTTTTTTTTTGCAGCCTGGCCCACTAGCAACCTTTAAAGGGAATGGGGTGTGAATAATTAAAACTCTGTACAGGAAATAAGGAAAGCTTTAGGTGACACCAGCCCTTTTCTTAAAAATAAACTTTTCAACCAATGTTTTATCTTTTCAAGAAATAGAAAAAGAACTAGGAAGTGATTGTGGGAAGGGAAGTTACAATATTTTAAAAACAAATGGCTTAAATCTATTGGAATATTGTCACAGTTATCCAATTAGCATATTGCACCTATTATAAATCTGGTTAGTTCTGTGATGATGGAAGAAGCTGAGGAAATCCTGTGGGATCATTTTTAGGTTGGAGGCTCAGACCAGTAAATATTTTTTTTTTAACTAACCTGGCAGAAACCTACAGAAATGTGCAGGGAATCCTAATACAAGTTGAATTGTCTTGACACTTCAATTAAATTGTAACCTTCAAGGGAAAAAAGATCCCCAATGGCCAATTTTAGTTTTAAAAAAAAAACAAAACCCTCAGAGATCTTCTCAGGTTGTAGCCATGTCCACCCAGCAACTCAGCCACTGCATGATGCAGTTTGGGACTGAACAACTCTAAATATCTTAAATATCTAAATTGTTTCCTAGGTTCCTAATTTAAAACAGATTTTGTGTAATTATTTGATGTATTGCGTACCAAGGGTGGCTGAGATTATAGACAGAATCCAAATTCTCCACCTTATCACATTGAGCAGCAAGATTGAAGAGAACTTCTACCAAGGGTGAAATCCAGCAGGTTCTGGAGAACCGGTAGCAGAAATTTTGAGTAGTTCGGAGAACCAGCAAATACCACCTCTCGTTGGCTCCAGAGTGGGGTGGGAATGGAGATTTTGCAATATCCTTCTCCTGCCATGCCCACCAAGCCACGCCCACAGAACGGGTAGGAAAAAATTTTGGATTTCTCCCCTGACTTCTACCCAGATAGATAGTTACTCTTTCTCAACCCAAACCACCACATATAGTTGCTGTTGTGGAAAAATGAAAAACTATAGTTTTTATAGTTAAACTTTATGCAATCAAAAATACTAAAATATATTATAAAATAAAATAAAATTTGAGGGTGTATTCATGGGCCAATAAATTCTTATAAAAGCCTAAGAAACCAAAACAAGCCAATGTCAGACATTTTATTAATATAGGGGCCAAATTATTTAATATGTTTTTAAACTGTTTTTAAATTTTATGGATATGTGTGTTTTATTGTGGCTGTGCACCGCCCTGAGTCCCTCGGGAGAAGGGCGGTATAAAAATTTAAATAATAAATAAATAATAAATAAACCTTGTTTTTATAGTTGTTTTTATAGTCATACATGAGCTACAATTTCAATGGCTGTGTTATTCCGCTAAGAAAATATTAATAGTGGACATTAGCATGTACTGAATGAGGATGAGGCCTGTGCCACTGAGTTGCTGTGAATTATGGGCAATACCATGTTGACTTGCAATGCAATTTCTGGATTAGAGATCCTAATTTAAGTAGAATAGAGTGAGCATGAATGGGGTAAGTTTTGGCTTTTGTTCATTGCATACTATCCAAAATCTACCAAAACCTGACTGGTATTCTCTTTATCATAGTGGAAAATGCTGCAGGTGGCATGAACAGGACTAAGGCTTGTAACATAATCTGCACCTTCTCTATCTTACTAAAAAGTATCACTAAAGGTCAATGCTTATGAGCTATCTGATGACAACCATGCCAGTGGTGGGTTGCCCCCAGTTCGGACCGGTTCGCAAGAACCGGTAGTAAAACTGGTGGGAGGCTCTGCCCACTGACCCGGACGTCATCATAGGTGATCTGTGCATGCGGGCGCGATGCGAACCGGTAATAAAGGTAAGTAGAACCTACCCCTGAACCATGCCATATACTGAAGAAGATTGCAATACCTACATATCAATGTCTTCCGTAACTTCCAGAAAGCAAACTTGATATTTATTAAATGCCAATGACTAAAGCTTTCAAAGCCTATAATAAACAGCTTCTATGTGCTAATAGTTCATTACAATGTTCAATGCCCATGGAAACAGGTCCTGCTGGAAGATGATATTGATAGAGGAGAATATTTGTAGCTCAGGGTTGAACTGATGTTGATATCTAGTTTGGTAATGAAACATCTGCAAGAAAACCACCAAGCTCACAGAGCACCGAAGACTCCACAGACAATGATATTATTATGATTAATCACATAGTCAACCAGATGTTTAGGCTGGATTTGGCATTGTTGTCCACCTATTGAATCCTTCTCAAGGATCTGGAATAGGCAGACATTGTTTAATAATATTAAAAAATATCGGTGCAGGATGCAAGCTGTTCCAAGTAAAGTGGCTTTTTGCAATTGACTGATGATGTGCAAATGGTGTTCCATATGTTTTTGAATTTATTATGATGATGTTTGGAAGCACAGTCAACCAGATGTTTAGATGGGCTTTGGCATTTTTATCCACTTAGTGAATCCTTCCCAAGGATCTGGGATAGGCAGATGCTGTTGTTAAAGATACAGTTGCAGGATGTAAGCTGTTCCAAGTAAAGCTGCCTTTTGCCATTAATGTATTATATTCATTATAATTATTATTACAAATCAAATTCAATGATGCTTATATTGGAAAATATAGCTGTTACTCCTTTTCCAAGATATTTATATTCCATAAATTCCATTGCTAGGATAAAATTTTACCAAGGGCAAGAAGAATAGATATATGATACATTTAAGATGCTCGTTAGTTCAGAGATAACCTTCCCATCATTAGTATGCAGATCGATAGATGTTGCAAACATATAACAACAGACTTTTGCCGGTGGGGGAAAAAAGTCTTGATTTTATTGCCTCTTATGTCCACTGCCTGTCTGGAATGAGCAACAAGTAGGTGGGAGAAAACACAACACAACACAACACAACACAACAAAACACAACAAAACAACAAAATAAATAAATAATAAGTACTAGAACATAGTTTTGCCTGCAGTTGTGATGATCCTTAATGTTTATTATACAAGTGATACCAAATGCTAACCTTATTCTAGCAGCTTTGCTCCCTCTACGTTTTTCATATAATTGCTTGCACAGCAAACCAAATTCCCGCATGTTCATTAGAATCTACTTGTTATTTATAGCATGTGCTCTTCATCTTATTCTTCCACTGAAAGGCCTAGAAACATTTCCTATGGACAGTGATAATTTCATGAAAACGTATTCGTTTTGTATATTTATGTATAAAAGTAGGAGGTAAGTTGACTACCAAATGTATTAGTTGCTTGAAAAATTTTTCTTACGTTTTTATCTGATGAATCCTAAAAACACTTCATCTATCAAAGACAGATTTCTATAGCAGTATAAAGTTTATAATACCATTTTTACTTCCATACAGTATATGTGAGTGTATGTTGCATAACATCCAAATGGCTTCATTATTTTCAAGGGTTTCAACAATTAGAAATGATCTTCAAGATACTTTTGAGGAAGGCACCCATCCACATTTTATTTGTTATCCTATACATGCATTTGGCATAAGTGCTGTATTTCTTATTGTTTTGGCAGAGAGAGAGAAAGAGAAAGAGAGAGGGAGGGGGAGGAAGGGAAGGAAGAAGATAGAAAGAGAGAGGCAGAGAGAGGGAGAGATAGAGATGCAACTTTATACTGTATGATTTCCCCATTTAATGTGCTTGGTGTGGACTACTTGGTGTGAATATGTCACTAGCATATATATTTATTTAACTCCATTCTTTTCTATCCAACTTTTAAAGAATAACAACCCTCTCGAAATGTCTACGGATGTTCTACATTTCCCGAACTCAATGGTTACTGATTTGCATCTGATTGTGAAATTTTGCATATATTGTAAAATGAAAAAAGGGAGGGTAGAGGAGGAGGAGAAGAGGAATGATGAAATGCAGAGACCTACGCAGAGAGCCATATGATTCTGTCACAGGAAAAGGGAAGCAAATGACACTACTAAGAAGATTACTAACTTATTAAAATCCAGGCAAGAAAAGGCAAGCAAAATATTTGAGAAAGGGCAAAGGGATAATTTGAAAGGGGATAAAAAATGCTCTGGCAATACCTTGACCAATGGAAGATAGAAGAGGAAAGGGAAGATTGAAAGATAAAAATGATCACATTGTGAACAATGCATCTATGAAGCTAATGGTGTCATTTGTTTGCTTCCCCCCCCCTCCCCAATTATATTCTGCCTTCAAGAATCCTGGAAGTAAGAATTTTCTGTCCTATTACATTTTACATTCAGTCCGAGATGCTCGTAGGAAAGTTTGGCAGAAACTGAAGCCAGGAAGTAAGAGTATCAGGACTAGAGAGGAAAAAAGTTATATATGTAGAGCAAGTGAGACATTATCAATAGCCCAGACATTGTATTGTTTATAATTCTACACAATGCATCCCATAGCATGAAATCAAGAAACTAAAATAATAGAGGGAAAACATTTGTACTACAAGCCAGATATCAAACAATTTGAAAGGAAATTTTCTATGTTCTTAACATACATAGGCCTCTAATGCCACTTGGGCCTGAATTATTATAAAGAATATCAGGATTTAGCACAGCTCTAAACTCTCAACATTCCTATTCGGGGAGGGAAAACATTGCTTCCCCTTTGTGCTTGTTAAGGGAGCATCACTGAACACACCAGCACTTTTCTCACAGTGATAACCTTGTTAGTGCTCCATCTAACTGCATGTAACCACCCAGCATGACATCTTTTCCTATTTCTCTTTATGAATAATTTTGTTATACCTCATCCATTTTCAAGTGCTCTTTATTACAGCATGGCATTACATTTATTAGATTTCCCATTGGAGGATTCTTCTTCGTGTTTTTCTTAATAGTGCCATGTACTACCTCTTTTCCCTATAAAGCTGGCATTTTTCCAAGGGCATTTATTAGTTCAAAATTCATGCCAGGAATTTCTTTCATGTAAGAGGAAGATTGCAATAAATGTTCCCACTTACGATCCAATGTAATCTTAAAAGGGAACAATGCTAAGACAACCAAATAGACAGGACACCTCCCCTACTTTCAGGTTCTTCCAGATTTTTCAGAATAATGATTGTACTCACCTAATACTTGCATTATCTATGGACTTGATTTTGACCAGCTTCTGTTGAAGAATATTCTACTGTAGTTACTTCTCTACTATTTGTGATGTCTTTGCAGTCCACCGATGAAAGCTAATTAGAAAAGCAGCAACAATTAAATAGGAAGACTACAACATCCTTAAGACTGGCCAGTAGAGGCTTGTGAGGCTAATGAATCATAACAGGCAGAAGTAAATCAACAATGAATTAATTTCTATGCAAGATGATGACAAATGCTCCACAATGCAAGACAGAGATCAAATGTCTTAGATTATGAAATATGGAGGAGGCATGACTCAAGACAGGCTTTACAAAGGGAAAGGCCAAAAGATTCACATCTCCAGATAGGGCTGGAAACACACTAAGAGGAAATCCAGAAAAATTGTGGCCAATCAGCATCAAACATTCTTGATTAAATAGTCCAATCATCTGACTCAGAATCTGCCAGTTTCCTATGTGCCTGTTTGGTTGTTAGTTGTGAGCAGCTAACCACAAGAATCATCCATACTTCAGGCAGAGGAAGCCAACTTGTAGCAATGGAAAGGAGACGAGATTGACATCTATCAACATCTGACCAGCAACTTACCCCTTGTTTTTATGTGAGTTGTTTTGTAAAAACGTGGGCCAAGAAAGATCGAATTTACTTGGCCAGCCAATGTGGCACCTCTATAATAGCAGACATGGAAATGAGATTTGACAATAGGCTTATCCCTCACTGACTTCCCATGAAATTATAAAAATAAAACAGTTTCAACAAAATGTTTTATTTTTTTGTTTCTAGACTATACCTTGTTTTATTCTACCTTGTTGCCTGATGTGTCTTTTTTGTGTGTGTGTGTATTTGAATGTTTTGCCCGCTTTCATTCTTTTGATTAAACTTGGGTCAGAGGCAGTGGTGAAATCCAAATTTTTTTTACTACCGGTTCTGTGGGTGGGGTTTGTTGGGCGTGGTGTGGCTTGTTGGGTGTGGCAGGGGAAGGATATTGCAAAATCTCCCTTCTCACCCACTCTGGGGCCAGCCAGAGGTGGAATTTGCAGGTTCTCCAAACTATTCAAAATTTCCACTACCGGTTCTCTGAACTACTCAAAATTTCCGCTTCCGGTTCTCTAGAACCTGTCAGAACTTGCTGGATTTCACCCCTGGTCAGAGGAAATTTTAAGCAATTGTTTTTCTGACAACTATTGTCAACTATTTTTAAACAAACAAAACATTGTTATCTATCTCTAGCCAAAGTGATTCATCTGCATATATTTTAAAATGACACAATAACCAGGATCTGGCAGAATCATGCTCGGAATTTCTGCCCAAAACTGCTCTGAAACAATATAAAACTAATAATTGGGACAGGATTTGAAAAAAAAAGAAGATCTAGATGACTTCATTAAGAACATGCTTTGAGCAATAACGTTTTTCCTCAAAAATAAGACCCTGTCTTATATTTTTTTGAACCCTGAAATAAGTGCTTGGCCTTATTGCCATGTTCTCAAAAGCCTGATTGGGCTTATTATCAGGGGATGTCTTAGTTTGGGGAAAACAGGGTATGAGAGCCAGCTGATGCTCGTTAGGATTTGTGGATCAAAAGCATTTTGCTGGTGACTTTTCTTCTATTATTTATATTCTTATAAGTACAGAACAGAATAACAGAGTTGGAAGGGACCTTGGAGGTCTTCTAGTCCAGGGGTGTCAAACTCGCAGCCCATGGGCCGGTTGCATCATGTGCTGGCCTCACCCCCACCTGGTTTAGCAAAGGGGGAAAATACATCACGTGATGCTGCTATGAAGATGCGAATTTGACACCCCTGTTCTAGTCCAACCTCCTGCTCAGGCAGGTAACCCTATACCATTTCAGACAAATAGTTGTCCAATCTCTTCTTAAAAACTTCCAGTGTTGGAGCACCTACACCTTCTGGAGGCAAGTTGTCCCACTGATTAATTGTTCTAACTGCCAGGAAATTTCTCCTTAGTTCTAGGTTGCTTCTCTCCTTGATTAGTTTCCATCCATCGCTTCTTGTCCTGTCTTCAAGTGCTTTGGAAAATACCTTGACTCCCTCTTCTTTGTGGCAACCCCTGAGATATTGGAACACTGCTATCACCCCTTAGTCCTTCTTTTCATTAAACTAGACATATTGACCCCCTGTAACATTTGCCACACCAGTCTTGTGACACAATATAACCTTTATAGTGCATGGAGCATTAGCATACTGGTTAGCAAGCAATTCATGTCAAAGAATAATTCTTTGTGGAAGCCTATAAAAGGAGGGGTGAGGAACTTTTATTGACTCAAGACAACACATTGCATCCAAGGATATAGGACAGATTGGTGGGGAGACTATAGAGATTGAATTTTGTGTTTTGATGATTTGTTGCTGTTCCAAAGTTCCAAACTTCAAATAAGGCTTGATATAATGGGCTCCACTCAGTCTAGGCTGTATTATTGGCAAAATATATGGCAACTTGATGAAACCCCAAAGTTCCATCTGCTGATTCTTCTCAACTTTAGGGAAATGTTGAGCTTCTGTTTACCTTGATTAAAAAAGGTAATAAAAAGAATATAGGACTGAATCTACTGGGCCTCTTCTTAACTTTACTAAAGTGAATTTTTAGAGCCATAGTGTAAAAGCAACTTCTGTAATGGATTGTTCCTTAGAAGGATAGGATTCCAAATCATAATGTTCCCAAGAGGTTTGTGGCATTCCTAGTTAGCAGTGCTAGGAGATACTACCACCTCAATTTGGAAACATTAAGCTGAGGAAGATTGGTAAAGAAGAAAGATACCTGTCCCTTATCCATATTTCTATGTAGTGTCAAGCCCCACAGTTAGACCTTGGTTTTGAAAATTCAAGATAGGTATGACTCAATTTTTAAGATTGGTTTCAGGACTGGATAGCAGCAGAAATTTCGAGTACAGCAGAAATTTCGAGCTGGCTGGGGAATTCTGGGAGTTGAAGTCCTCCAGGCTTAAAGTTCCCAAGGTTGGGGAGCCCTGAATTATACAGCATCTGTATATACAGTATAGCCATATCTATTGTATAATCTGTGACTCCAGGCATTTATTTCAATATTTCTCTCCCTGTGTCCTTGGGTCTATAGCCATATTGTTGTTCTTTTCTCAACATTGAGATCGGAACGCATCTATTTTGTGTTTATATAACGGTCCTGTTTAATTTGAGCAATGTTGGCTTTCATCTTATTAACTTTATCCTTTACAAGTTCCTTTCTCTCTACATATGTATCAACAGTCTTTGTCTGTACCACAAGCAAGATTGCTAATCCCAGATTCTGAGGGGTATTTTTTTTCCAGCTCAGCTGTCTATATTCCAGTCTGCTATCTGCTTATCTCCCTTATGACACCTCTTCAGTCCATCACTGGTCCCCTCTTGTAGCTGGATATTGCTTCCAATGTTTCCTTGAATTCAGATCCATTCGGGAGACCATGCTTCTAAACAGAGTCAGTACATTGGTCAGTGCCTTAATCTTTCCCAACCAAAGAAATTATTATGAAGTCATCAAAAATAACATGTGATTTTATTATAAAGCATTTTTTTATCAGTTTCTTTCCTTATGATGTCTCTTGCCTATAGAGCCCAACTGTATCCTCTCATTCTTTTGTCCTATGCAGCCCAGGAGATCAATATGTGACTCTCTTTTCAGTCTCTGATCATATTTATGTTCAATACTTGGATTTGGTGCCATTGAGGTTGACAAAAGCGGAGAGAAATGTAACAGCAAAATAAATGAGTGCATTTGGTTTTTCAAGAGAAATTTCCTGTATATTCTGGAATATAGAAGATTAAGACTATTCACTTTGATAAATACATTTCTAAATTCTAAAGCATATAAACGTTATCATATGATGATTCCTCCCCCTTGATAACATGTTATTTGAATTTATGATTTAGAAAAGGAAAGACTTTGAGCTAGATTAAAGGAAAGTTATTCCACCCCTAATGTTACAATAAATATTGTCATTAGAGAATAATATCAAATTACAGTGTATTATAATTCATATTCCCTTATCTTGTCTTTCAGGTTTTTTTAATATTGTGGTTCTTCCTTAAAAATTATACTATGGAAGCACAGTATTTTGACTGCGTCTCCTCAATTATTTCTACCCATCCCATCAGGTCCAACAGGAAGAACATGTTGTGAATCATGTCAACCAAGAAGCTTCATTTGATGGGATCCAGAAGGGGAGCCTTTTCTGCCATGGTCCTTGCCCTCCAGAACTTTATTTCCCCTGAGGTGAGATTGCCCCCATCACTGCCAGACTTCCAGAAGGCCATCAAAACGTAGGTATGCCATTAGGCTTGAATTGGGCCTGCTAAATTGTTATACCCCATATAATGAGATTGCATTTCTGTCTGTCTTTTTATTACTGTGTTTTTAAAAGTTTTTAATGATAGAAGACTATGATTTTATTTTGTTTGAACTGTATATACACCATCCAGAGTTCCATGCAAGTGAGATGGGTGTTTATATAAAATAAATAAATAATAAATAAAGGTTACTAATCATTTTTAAGCTGCCCAGGTTTACAGTGTATATGATGGGTGGCTGTTTCAGTCTTTTAAATAAATAAATAAAAAGAATCAAACTATGACCAACAAATATTATGTTAATCCCCACAGTGACATCTTTGTCAATCTCAATCTAACATACTTTAGAAGGTTATGAGCAAAAAGAAAAAAGAAAAAAAGAAAGACGGGATCTCTACATTCTTATATGATTGTAATTTAAATAGAGATGTATACATATAACTAGGAAAATAATCTGAGTAAGCAAAGTTAGTAGTAAATTGTAATACAGAGCACATTTTAAATCCAGCACAAAAAATATAATGAGTATCAAGAAAATTTATCTCTCTGTTTCAAATATTTCTAGCCTACCTTTCAATTTTAAAAATTTATAAAACTGTCTCTGAACATATTTTAAAGCAATGACAATAACAATTTAAAATCCTCAGCATAAATCTATTTCTGCAAGTCATCAAGAATTGACTATAAAATAATTCATAGATAGTAGTACACCCTCTTAAAATGGCATTATGTTAATCAAAGTTTTTTCTGTGTTAGGTTGGACAAGTTGTAATCAAATTGGTAAAATGTCCACCTATTAACTTTAGTCAAAAGCTTTTTTAGAAACAGGGAGTTCTTCATAACAAGTTTTGTTAATTCTACTTTGGCTAGACAGTAGATTAGTTCCCATTCGTCCCTTACCCACCCACTCCCAAAAAAACCCCCACACATGTGCAAAATGAAGCGACACATGAAAATTGAAATTCAATTGGTTTTGTAAATTGCCAGATTACAGTACTGAAAAAAGTTCATCTTTCATTGAATCAATAATATTTAAAATTGTGGAAGATAGCAGTGAAAAATTAACATAATAGCAAAGAATCTTTCATCTAAATAAATGCAGAACTCATATTTCCTTTCCCTTTTTTTAATTGTATTAACATATTAATCTGTAATAAGAATTACTACCTTATTAATAATTATATATTAATAAGGTATTAATAATATTAATAATATTATATATTAATCTTGGTATTTCTAGATAGAAGTAAAAAAAATACAAATTTTTAAAACTTCCTACTTCTCAAAATAAGAAATTCTCATCATTCTCAAATGAAGATTTTATATAAAAAATGGTATGATATATGTACTTATTATTTTATTACATTTTATTATTTTAAGTATTTTTTTCTTGATTGATGTTTAAATGTCAGTCTGAAACCAACATATGTACACAAGCACATACAAATAAACACACACCTCAATCAGATTCCAACTAGCAGACCAGAGTTCTAAGCTAATCATAGTAATATAAAGTATACATTAAGACCAACATATCACAGGAGGATATAATTTGTTGATGCATTGGCCCATCATTATGTTATTACTATAAACTACAACAGAGAGATGTAAAACATGAAACAAAAATATTCCTTTTTAAGATGTGCTTCCAAATGAAAATGCTTTCATCCACTATCAGTAATGAAGCACAGGGCAACAGCTTTTTCACCCATGTCTCTCTTGAACAGTTGACATCTCCATCACTTCATGAGGCACCAACCATCCTGCAAAGAAACTTAGGAAATCCAGTTGTCTGTGAGAATGAAGCTTAGAAGAACAATGAGATCCTCCTCTCCATTTTCCATTTGAATAATTCACAATATTGAGAATCAGCCTCATTGTGTTCTTGTATTTAATAAATAATCTTCCCTCAAGACGATGCTACACTGTCATATGCTCTAGGACAGGCCTGTCAAACTGGTGGGCCGTGGACCAGATGCGTCACATGCGGGCCAAGCCCACCCCAGCTCTGCAAAGGCAAAAAACATTGCAATAAGTCACAATACACCATCTGACGCAATTGAGTTCAACACCTGTGCTCTAGGGTATGAAACCAGGTAGTAGGGCTGTATTACTATTATCCTTCTCATCTTACATATTACCTATTCCTTTAGCATCTTATGAGTATCACTTTGTTGTTTGTATCTTATGATTTATGCTGGTTGTTTTTATTTATGATTATCACTGAGTGTTATGATTCATGATAATTGTATTTTATGATTATGATCATAATTTATCACTTGTTGCTTGTATGTACACTGAGAGCTTATGCACCAGAGACAAATTCCTTGTGTGTCCAATCACGCTTGGCCAATAAAGAATGGTACAGAAATACTTTCTTCTTTCAGGATGCTTCTTTAAACTATCACTGCGGCTGATCCCATGAATCTCCTCAGAATCACAGCGGGCAGACTAGTTCAATTCTCCTCCTCGTTGTCATCCTCATCCTGGAAGAAGTTAGTGGTTAATAATTTCTGTAACACTATTGATGACAATTACATGGAGTTGAACAGGAGTTGAGAGCGTCTTTGTTTGTATTTAACCCCCTGGGAAGCCATGCATGGGGGTCACGGACAAGCACTTTCTTTTTTTTTGTAGGTTTTCCTCTAGAATATCACCCAAACTTTCTTTCTCAGACACTTCCATAAGTGCAGCATGCGAAACACAGACCTTTTTGCAGTCCAATTAATTTTCTTAATAACCACCGCATTCATCTGCAATCTCTGTTCTACTACACTGTACTTAATTATTTTTTATGATGGTGTGTTAGTAAGCCAAGGCATCTTTCATAAATCTAATGTTATTATTTTCGCAGTTGTTACCTTTCTTCAAAATAAAGAATGAAACTGTAGGCATATGCAGGCCAGTAATATATTAATTTTGCCACAAGAGAACTGTAAACTGCCCTTGCCTCTACTGCACTGAGGATCGGATATAATTGCATATATGACTAAGGCACGTAAGACTTTGGGATGGGGGGAGATGCAAGTAGTGAGTTTTTGGGTGGCAGCTTATTAGCCTTAATGATGGAAGCAAGGCCCATTGCCTCTAGCAAAAAATCTGAAACTATTTTGAAACAAAGATATCTTAACAACCTCAGAAACGGCTCCTGCCACTAGTTAGTGAAAATATAGAATGAGCCAATTATTCTTCTACAGTGACATAAGTATGTAATTTGCTAGCATCACCTACAGGTGAAAATACAGTACTGTGGATTGTATGTATGGAAAGCATATAAGTGGGGTATTTTCAGGGTAAAGACCCATACAGTACACGATCAGTGTAATCAGCAACTAATACCATTTTTTTTCCTTGCAAGTTCTGGCCCTTGGAAAGTATGTGTTATGATGAAACTGGCGTCAGATAGCAAATTTTTCCACTCTGATTTTGAGTGGAAACAGCTGCAGATAAGAACATCTTTGTAATTGTGGGGAGGGTCAGATATGAATCTGAAGTGAGTAAATAGAGAAGGTCCCAGGAACTTTTCTGTCATATATCTTAGTCTAAGATCAGATCACAGCTACAGTTCCCTTACCAAGGAACTGAAAGGGAAGCAGCCAGCTATATATACTGTGCAACACAAAAGTTTCTGACAGCAACCAAATAAAATGTAGAGGATATTCACATCTGTACAGGACACATCTTTAATAAGTCATGTATGTGCTTTCTTAGAGAAGGCTGACAGAGATGTGTTACGATCATCTCTTATACATTATTCAGCCTCCCTCCCTCCCTCCCTTCCTTCCTCTAGCTCAGAGGTCTTCAAACTTGGCAGCTTTAAGACTTGTGGACTTCAACTCCCAGAATTCTCCAGCCAGCTATGCTGGATGGAGAATTCTGGGAGTTGAAGTCCACAAGTCTTAAAGCTGCCAAGTTTAAAGACCTCTGCGTCTAGCTATTATACATTGTAAGACTGTTTCTGTCTCATAAATTTTACCCTTCAGATTACGAAAATCATGTATCCACCTGGATTTTAAATAACCCATTTAATTCATTCCCCCCACCCCACCCCAGTACACTATGCTCCTATATCATTAGTTGTGTAGAAATTAAATTTGCAACTTGAGCTCATTTATAACAAAGTAAAGCTTAACATAATAAAATCTGCAAGGCAGGGTATATTTTTCCTCAGAGAAGTTGCGGAAGTTGGGGTAGGGGTGGTTTAAATGGCATGGAAAAAAGAAGGGAAAGGTGCTTTTTTCCTCTCTGTTTCTCTTTTTCTTCAACTCCTGAATTTGGCTACTTTCCAGTTTCATAGCATAATACCTGCTGAGCCTGGCCCAGCTTTTTTTTTTTTTAAAGTCAAAGTAACTCTTCAACTAAATTTACTTTTCTTTACATGCAATCATTTTTTTCTACCTTTCCTAAGTTCAGTGGAATATGGTTGTCATCATTATATTACTTATTTAAACATTTGTGTCATGCATTGCAAATCCATGTGTCCCACTAAGGGGACCTCTATGTAGTCTATTAGCAGAATGATTTTTTAAAAAAAGCATGGGTCTATCCAGATGATTAATGGGAACTCATGAATGGGAGGATATTTGCTATCTGCCCGTGCATCCCACTTCTCCTTCTGCTAGATTTCTTCTATCATTTCTTCAAACCTGTTGTCCAGATTTAAGATTTCTGTTCTGCTTTTCCTGGCTACAAAAAAGAAAACAAAACAAAAGAATCACAACATTTGTGCAGGAGATTTGGGAGGTTTGAGAAGTATCACATGCCATTACCAGTGGTGGGTTTCAAAAATGTTTACTACCAGTTCTGTGGGTGTGGCTTGGTGGGCGTGGCATGGCTTGGTGGGCGTGGCAGGGGAAGGATACTGTAAAATCTCCATTCTCTCCCCACTCCAGGGGAAGGTTACTGCAAAATCCCCATTTTCTCCCGATCAGCTGGGACTTGGGAGGCAGAGAATAGATGGGGGTGGGGCCAGTCAGAATTTTTACTACCGGTTCTCTGAACTACTCAAAATTTCCGCTACCGGTTCTCCAGAACTGGTCAGAACCTGCTGAAACTCACCTCTGGCCATTACCCATGTACTATTCTCACCTCATTAGCATTATGAAGCTGATTTGAATTGATAGAAAGTTATCCCTGATGATCCCATCCATGTCTGATCAGAATTACAACATACTACATACTTTGGGCACCTAATGAGAAGAAAGGACTCACTGGAGTCTAATGCTGGGAACGATTGAGGGCAAAAGAAGAAGAGGATGGCAGAGAATGAGGTGGCTGGATGGACTCACTGAAGCAGGCAGCGTGAGCTTAAATGGACTCCGGGGGATGGTAGAGGACAGGAAGGCCTGGAGGAACATTGTCCATGGGGTCGCAATGGGTCGGACATGACTTCGCAACTAACAACAACAACATTAAAATGAGATAGATGCATACACAGGCAGTCCTTTACTTACAACTATTCATTTAGTAACTGTTGAAAATTACAATGGCCCTAAAAAAAAGTGATTTACAATTAGAGCTCAGATTTACAAGTGTTGCATTGAACACATGGTCACATCATCAAAATTTGAGCCCTTGACAACTGGCATATATATACAATAATTGCAGCATCCCTGGCTCATGTGAACCCTATTGCAATCTTCTCAGCCAGATTCTGACAAGCAAAATCAATAGGGAAACCTGGATTCTCTTAACAACCATGTGCTTCACTTAACAACTGCAGTGATTTGTTTAATAACCTTGACAAAATGTTTTTAGAATTGGGGTGTGTATGTGTGACTTACCTGACAATCACCTTGCTAAGCAATGGAATTTCAGCTCCTAATTGTGGTCATAAGTCAAGGACTATCTGTATTGAACTTTCCTTGCAGAAAGATTATAATTTATCTCAACTTGGGCTGTTTTGCACGTAATTGCACAATGTACTATGATTGTTAGCATGTATCTCCAAATTAAAATTTCACATTTCTATGGGATCTAATCTTTAGGAACCTTATTTAGAATTGTTCCATTAGCTGAATGGTCTTCTGATAAGTAGCTGATTACTTCTGATAATGGGCATGTTTTACATATTGTAGATATTGTAGTTCCTCTCATTCATCCCAGAAGGACCAGAAAATGTAGCAAAAAATAAAATCAAATTAATATTGAAGTAATAGAACCTTATACTGCTGTATTATATTTCTTCAGCATTTAGTGATGTTGTCCTATGCTTTGAAGAGCAATTTTGGTTTTGTAGCACTTTGCTGTGTGCCTATTATTTAATTGTACCAACCAGTAGCATTTTAGGAAACCAATGGTACCGGAACTTCCTTCTTTAATTATATTCAGATCTACAGTAGGCTTAGGTATGAACTCTGTGTAAGTAAGTAAGTAAGTAAGTAAGTAAGTAAGTAAGTAAGGAAGGAAGGAAGGAAGGAAGGAAGGAAGGAAGGAAGGAAGGAAGAGTTTATGTGAAGCTGTGAGGTAATTTAATGAGTATAAGCCATGGATCATCTATTCACTACATACTTCTGGCTCTTGTCACTGAAGGAAAGTGTCATGGCACTCATCCTCTTCAAAATGTCCATTAACTGTGTATGTAATGCCTTAATTGTGTTTTTAAATTACATTTATTTATATACTTAATTAAATGTATATGCCACCTGCCTCTCTGCCCATAAATAAATGCTTAGTTATACATATACTGTACATATCTGACTACATACAGACCCATGGTGAATTATGTTCACCAATTGTTTAATTGTCAAGTTATGGCAAGCTAAATGGGTTGACATGGGAGAAATCACACTCTTTTAAGATAGAGTTGCTATTAGCCATTCATTTGCAAGGCCAGAAAAATTCTTTGTGTTTCATGACAAAATTCAGAAATCTCTGCTACACACAAGCTAGTATTTCAAATCCTGCATGACAGAGAGAGAGAGAGAGAAAGAGAAAGAGAAAGAGAGAGAGAGAGAGAGAGAGAGAGAGAGAGAGAAAGGGAGAGGGAGAGGGAGAGAGGAGGAGGGAATGAGAGACAGAGGAGAAAGATAGTGAATGAGGAAGGGAGAAAGAGGGAGAGAGCACACTTTCAAAGGAAGAGGAGAATGGTCTGCTGAAATGTGCTGGAATTCCAAATCAGCTATTTTGTTTCCTGTTTTCATTTACTTTGCTTTGGTCAGCATTTGGTGAAGAAAGTGGTGCTATGTCAGACCCCTTCAGAGAAGAAGCCGCCAGCAGCCTCTTCCTTTTGCCTCTTCCTCCCATCCAAAGCACATGAACACCTTTCTTGCAAACCCCACAGGGGTTGCCTCACACAGCTCCCAATGCGCAAACAGCACAGAGTGAACTTCGCATTGAACCTTTGTGCCTCACCGTTTGGAACATAATTCTTTGTCCAAATGCATTATATTTTAAAATGCATAGCACGCTTAATTTGAGGTAGGCAATTGATAGCTAAAAATATAAATAGCCAGAAGACATCTCTAACGTTGCAACTCACAAGTTTAATGTGAGCTTGCCTAAAAATAAGGGTGTTGCAAGACGAGCAGACATGCCCCTTTATTCAATTAAATGTATTTTTGAGAAAAAAGGGTAGGATTTTTTTCCCCTCTGTCTCCTACATTTTGCTGTTGCTCAGTAACTTCTGTACAGTGTTTTCCATCCATTAATAGCAAGGATGGAATAATAAAACTCTTCCAATAGCTTTAACAAGCCTTGTGGGAACATTTATTTATGTACATCATGTGATCCATTTTAGACTGCAGGGCAGAGCTGGCTTGCCTAGAAATAGATGAGAAGTGCATTTATTCTGAATTTTTATATGAGCTTAATTCCATTTGCACTCACTGAACCTAAGTAATATTGTTTTTCCACTATTTCATGATATATTTTTTTTTGCACTTGCAATAGTCTTTAGCTTTAAACCTTAATGTGGCAATTTGTTATATAGAAAAGCAATGTTTTCTGACTCACAATTGGTGTAAAGAGCTGGATTTTAACCAGAGTTTGCCACTTTGTATGAATGGAGTAGAGTAAAAAGCCATGAGAGTTGGTGTAAAAGAGAAGAGGGTATTCATCCAGGTGGGTAGTTTCTCATTTTGGTTGATCAATAAATAAAATAAATAAAAAACCTATTGAAGAAGCTTCTTCAATAGTTTTTATTTATTTATTTATCAAATTTAGAAACTACTCATCTCTCTTGCAGAACCTAGTACGAGTTCATTGGAAGCCCAGACTGGGGTTTACTGCTTATGCAGCTTCAAACATGAGTCGAGAAATAATTTTGGCAAATATACTTAACACAAGCAATATTTGATTCATTACACAATATAGATCTTAACGATTTCTTGTATATATTGGTATTATTTTCTGCAGACCAAATAAAACTGTTGCACCATTGATATTGGGTCTGCGTGTTTTAACATCGACTTGAACAGGCATCCAACCACAGGGGGAAAAAAAGAATATTTGTTTTATAACGAATCTGTGTTCAGTGCTAATGTCAATGTATATCAATGTCTCTCTGAATGATAAACAACTGTCAAGTAAGTAGCTGAAATATATCATCGATGCCTCTTATTGGCTGCCCTCTTATGAAGCTTTCATCAGAAAGGGAAGATGTTTTCATACACTTTTTTATAATTACAATTCAGATAAGTAAAAAAAAAAAAAGATGCAACAGCTTGCCTGGTTGTTCATGGGCCATTGGTGAAATTCAATTTTTTTTACTACCTGTTCTATGGGTGTGGCTTGGTGGGCATGGTGTGGCTTGCTGGGCGTGGCTTGCTGGGCATGGCAGGGGAAGGATACTGCAAAATCCCCATTCCGTCCCCACTCCTGGGGGAATGATATTGCAAAAACTCCATTCCCACCCCACTCTGGGGCCAGCCAGAGGTGGTATTTTCTGGTTCTCTAAACTACTCCAAATTTCTGCTACTGGTTCTCCAGAACCTGTCAGAACCTGCTGAATTTCACCCCTGTCATGGGCCATAGAAAGGCCCTCACCCACCTATTTCAATTGAATGTGGTCTCAATTTCTAAAAGCTGGATAAAACATGTTTAATCTCACACTGTTCTCATACTCCCACTGAAACAAGCAAAATCATTCAAACCAGCTGTTTCTACATAGTTGAGAAGGAGAAGGAGGAATCATCATAAGATTCTGTATTTTGTCTTCTGTCAAAAAGCCTTCCAAGTTACTGTAGAGAGAGATTGAAAACAGGAGCTACAAAGCAAACTCTTTTTTAAATGTTCCCTTTGCCTCATATTGATTTACTAATTTTGAGTCCTATGTTTGCAACTATGTTTCTTTACCAGAAGCATTCTTGTTGACTGCACACAACCAATGTTGTGTACAGTATGTAGTCCTGCAAGGGCTGGAAAAAATCAGAGTTATTCCTTCTATTCTGCCTTGTCCCAAAAATACTGGATGATGTTTGCATCACCTTACAGAACTTTTGATGATGTCTTTCAAGTGTCAATTTGGATCTAACTCATGTGTGTTGTGACATCAGCTAGTGAATTGTGCATATTATGTAACATGCATCAGTTACATCATTGTATGCAATGGCTGTCATCTGCTCCATGATAAATAAAATATATGTTATTTTTGATGAAAGGCATATAATATATGATTAGATAGATAGATAGATAGATGGATGGATGGATGGATGGATGGATGGATGGATGGATGGAGAGGGAGGGAGGCAGGCAGGCAGGCAGGCAGGCAGGCAGGCAGGCAGGCAAGCAGGCAGGCATATAGTATAAGTAGGATGGATGAGTTATAATTTATAAAACGTGTCCCTGAAATTTTTAGTAGTTGAAAGGAAACTTTACTTAAAATATATGAAACTATTTCTATATTTCAGCAATACACAGGGAGAAAGCTTGACAATCCACTATACTATTGTGAATGCACAGGTTTACAAACAGTCAAGTGAAAAGTATTTTATGCAAAAATAAGCATTAATAAATAAAAATATAATCAAGATATGCAGTAACTTATATCTGTGTTAATAACTTCAATTTTCATTTACAGTGCTTCTAGGGGCCTTAAGTAAAACTTCTGAATTCCATTCAAAAATTTATTCGATTAAAAAAAAACCCAAAACCTCTAGCAGTATCAGATGTACAAACAATGCAGGTGCATTTATAACCTGGCTTCTTTTAGATTCAGTTCCAAAAAAGGGGGGGCTTCTGACCCCAGGAGGTATGTACAGAACACCTGTCTGCATTTCTTTGCAGCTGCGGCATCTGTCCCCAGAATCACAGTGCACAGCCTGAGAAAAGATCCAGCTGCAAAGAGAAGCGAGACCTTCATACTCCAAGGCACTTTTTTGAAGTTGAATCTGAAAGATTGCCCGGCTTTCTTAGTAATTTCATGTGGCGTTTAAAAATGGCCTTAGCATTCCCAAGAGAACTGGAGGGCATGGCAGCGTAACTCTGAGCCTCCTCAGAGTGAACCGAGGCTTCTCTTTCTAAGGCTTTTAAATCTGTCATTAAGCTTGAGTCTCTGACAAGATGGAGGATAATCCTGGGCTCACCATTAGGAGATTGTAGGAAACAATTCTTCTGTTTAATTTTGTTTTTGTTTTTTAATTTAATTTTAAAATGTATTTAATTTAAAAATACTTTTTAAAAAATATTTATTTATTAAAAGTACACCCCACCCATCTTACCATCAAGAGTGACCTGATGCAAACCTGATGATCTGATACAAAACTGGAATTGTAAGTAGATTCAGGTTTAAATTATGAGGTGGGAAATTAAGGTACTTCATGATATGAGAAAATTTCACCACAGCCTTTTCAGTTTAAATCAACTTCTGGCCCAGCATTACTTAAAAAAAAAAAAAACAGTTAAAAGAGCCACATAGAAAGTTGAAAGAATTGGATTCTAACTATTCTCCCTCTTTACTCTGTCTCGTTCTCTTTCTCTCTCTCTCTCCTAATTTGGGTAGTGAGCAGTGGTGGGTTTCAAAAATTTTTACTACCGGTTCTGTGGGTGTGGCTTGGTGGGTGTGATATGGCTTGGTGGGCGTGGCTTAGTGGGCGTGGCAGGGGAAGGATCAGGGGTGAAATGTAAAATCTGTTACTACCGGTTCTGTGGGCGTGGCTTGGTGGGGGGTAATGTGACTGGGTGGGCGTGGCCAACTTTTAAAAAAAAAATAACTTTTCAAAGCATTTTTTCTAATGCTTTGAAAAGCCTCTCCGCTGATCAGGAACTCAGCTGGGATCGTCAGAGAGGCTCTTTAAAAAATGCCTCTCTGCCGATCAGGGAACTCAGCTGGGATGGTCAGAGACTTTTCAAAGCATTTTTTTACTACCTCTTCAGCCAAGAAGTTGCAGAGAAAAATGCTTTGAAAAGCCTCTGATGATCCCAGCTGTGCCGCGTGATCATCAGAGGCTTTTAAAAGTAAAAAAAAAAAAGCCTCTGATGATTGTGCAGCTCAGCTGGGCATGGGGGCGGGGGACGCAGGGATTTTTGCTACCGGTTCTCCGAACGACTCGCCGCCATCGGTACCGAATTGGGCGATGCGGTCCAAACCGGGAGCATTTCACCCCTGGGAAGGATACTGTAAAATCTCCATTCCCACTCCACTCCAGGGGAAGGATACTGCAAAATCCCCATTTCCTCCCAATGGGAATTGGGAGGCAGAGAATAGATGGGGGTAGGGCCAGTCAGAATTTTTACTACCGGTTCTCCGAGCTACTCAAAATTTCCGCTACTGGTTCTCCAGAACTGGTCAGAACCTGCTGAAACCCACCTCTGGTAGTGAGATAGTTGTCTTGGATCCACGTAAGATTGGTGTTTTTTCCTATGTAAATATTGGCAAACATTAAAAACAATTAACTAGCAAAATGCAGGAAAGAAAGGGCATGAAAAACCAATCAGGGATTTTTTTAAAAATGATTTAAAATGACAATCTGCACACTATTTATATAGAGATCTATGCATGTTTCAAAAGACAAATAATTGGCTTAGCATGGACAGCCTCCAAGGGAGTGGCTGTTGTATTTCTCATTGATTTTACAACCAATCCTCTCATTTACAGCCTCCACAGGTCGGTAAAGCAAAGGAAAGTTGAAATAACATTATAAACAGAGTTCCAGTTTCATTTAGCAGCCACTTTGCTCAACAACCAAGCTCCAATTGTGGCTGATAAATAAGGACTGCCTGTATTCCAGCTTCAAGCCTTTTATGTTCCTAGCAGTAGCAGAATAGAGATGAATGTAGCACACCAGGTGATATTTCTATTCTACCCCATGAAGGAAATCATTTGATGGATGAAGATGATATATCTAACAAAGGGAACATTTTTTGCCTAAGTTTTAACATCTTAAAAAAGAAGACTTCTCAATCTCCCATGTGGTAAGAAGTGCAAGCAAAAAGATGCTTCCCAATAAACAGTGATCACTACTTTTCAGAGTCAAATATATTGATATTCTGATGCAAAAATATGTGGATACTTCACAACATTGAGTGTTGTAAGAATGTGTTATTCAGGATTTTGGACACTGCCAACTTATTTCACTATGTACGGTATTTTTCGGAGTATAAGACGCACCTACCTTTTTTGGTGAAGAAAGAAGAAAAAGAAATCTCCCTCTGCTTCTGAGCAAAAAAAGAAAACAAGTTATTGAAAGTCATTCAGCTGAATAAACTACTTTCAAGTAAGTGCCATAAAACCCATTACATCCTTTCTTTACAAGTGGATCAGGTTCAAACAGACAATCAAAAGATTTTTTGGGGTGGGTGGCTTTTAGAATAAAGGAAGGAGTTGTGATGGTCTGGCACATTTGTAAAGGGGGAAAAAAGGATAAATTATCAGCCATGGAGTAAACAAAAATGCTTTTTCAAACACTGCAACAAATCCAGCAATAAAAAGGGAAAAGAAGAAGAAAATCCTGCTGAATTAAGTTGAGTCCAAATGGAACGCTGTATATACATAAATAAAAAAATCAGAAATCAATCTTATCTGTTGTGTAAATAAAATGGTCATTTCAAGTTAAAAATAATACAAATCTCCAAAATGGCAACTGAAACGGAGCTGTCTCGGGTGCAGGTTCCTTTTTCAGTTTCATGGAAAGTCCACATTTGGACTGATCATATTAATCAACCATTATTGCATAACTACATTTTATTTGTTTATTAATTGTATTTGGCTGCCCATCAGGGCAAATCTAATCTCAGGGGATAATATTCCTGAGGCAGGCACCAGGGTATATTATTTGATATTTTATGTTATATTATAATATTAATCTATCTCCAGGGATTTCCAATTTTTTTGCCATCACACTTCCCTTCAGTGTGATCTTACTGGTCGTGTCCTCTAAATAGCCAAACCCCAAAATGGAGACCAAGGAACATTGAAAACAGTACAATAAAACTTTGGGAAAAGGCATTTATTGTGACAATGTGAAACTGACAGGGTCTTCACACCTTTGGACTCTGTCTGCCACTAAACCTCATACTATGGGAAACCCTAGCATATGTAGCCACTATTTATTTATTAAACAAATTTATATAGCCGCCTAACTCACACATAGACTATTATAGTTAGTTAGAAATATATGACCTGCAAAGTCTTATATCCACAAAACACATAGTGTCCCTCTGCATTTGCATTCAACTGAGGTGCTTCTAATGCCGGTTTCTAAATCTTTTAGGAGCTGTCAGAAACCTCAGAAATCAAATCTAAACTATTTTAACAAGCATTAGGACCTCGGGGGGGGGATGGGCATTTTATTTTTAAGATGCAATAGGATCTGGATAGAAACACCTAAAACTTGAAAGATTATTGAAAACAAGGTTATCCTATCATAATTGTCAATCTGAAGGACACTGTCAGGTAAGTGAAATATAAGCTCCACATTGTATAAATGAAGTTTGACATTTAAAAACAAACTGGTTTTTTTCTCTCTCATAGCTAATTTCTGCCCAAAGTAATTATCTTCAAGCCCCATTTGCAGCCTCTTTTAGTACTACAGGAAAATGGTGCTCAAAAGAACAAACTACAAAAAAATAGTCTTGTTTCTATGAAGATTCTACGTTTTACACTGAGGAATATTAAAGTGGGTGTCCTGGACGAGCCACAGTGTAGAAAATAACTGCATAAAGTATTTTATTGTAGCACCCATCTTTCATGTTGCCCTGGATAAACTCCACCTTCATAAACTTTGCAAATGTAAATAAATACTACTGCAACGCTCTCTACATGGGGCTCCCCCTGGGGTGCACCCGGAGGCTCCAGCTGGTCCAGAACGCGGCTGCGCGGGGGATTATGGGGGCGACGAGGCGCTCCCATGTGACACCTCTCCTGTGTGAGCTGCACTGGCTTCCGGTGGTCTTCCGGGTGCGCTTCAAGGTGTTGGTGACCACCTTTAAAGCGCTCCATGGCTTAGGGCCGGGGTACTTACGAGACCGCCTTCTGCCACCAATAGCCTCCCACCGGCCAGTACGCTCGCACAGAGTGGGCCTCCTCAGGGTGCCGTCCGCCAGACAATGTCGGCTGGCGACCCCCAGGGGGAGAGCCTTCTCTGTGATGGCGCCCACCCTCTGGAACAACCTTCCCCCAGAGTTATGTACAATAACAGACCTCCGGATTTTTCGTCGGGCCCTGAAACCTATTTATTTCAACTAGCTGGGCTGGCTTGAGTTAAATTTTAAATTGATTTTAAATTGGGTTGTTTTAATTTACGGCCAAATATTTAATTATTTTAATACTGTTTTTAAATTTTGTATGCTCTGTTTTTACCTTGGCTGTGCACCGCCCTGAGTCCTATTTGGAGAAGGGCAGTATAGAAATTTAATAAATAAATAAATAAATAAATAATAAATATTTGATGGTTAGTTCTGATAACAAATAAAGTTTGTAAAGTAACAGACAATCTTTGCCTCCAAACATTCTTATGTATTGGGATTAGGTGCTGTCTCAACATGGTTATTTATTTATTTATTAAATTTATTTGCTATTTACTTGTTCCTCTCTGTTTACTACTGAGCTCCCAGCCAATATGATGTTGCATTGGTCAGCATTTGGTGCTAACCCTAACCCTAGCAGTTATATTTGATATATTTGCACTATTGTACTGTTGTTCAATATTGTACAATATGTTGTTCATATTGCACTTTTTGGGTCTTTAAAGATCTGAAGAAAAGTTTCAGAAATTTCTTAGTCAGTAAATAAAGGCTAGTAATTCCTGGCTCTGCAGTTAAAGACACCTGGAAAAGTCAGCAGTTAAAGTCAGCTGGAAAAGTTGACAGCCTGGATTGCATGATGCATGATCAGGTGAGCTCCTGTCCTCTTCCTAATTCCTGCCGACCTCACAGTTTGAAAACATGCAAATGTGAATAGATAAATAGGTACCACTTCAATGGGAAGGTAACAGTGTTCCATGCACTTTGGTGTATAGTCATTCGGGCCACATGACCACAGAAATGTCTTCGGACAATGTGGGCTCGCTCAGCTGGGAAACAGAGATGAGCACCACCCCTGAGTGTCAGACATGACTGGACAGGGGAATCATTTACCTTTACCTTTAATTGCCTTGCAATGGGGAAATTGTACTAATACCACCATGACCTTATTACTCATCTCAATATATGTACAAGTATTCTTGTCCAAAGCTTAGCAGGAAAAGATTACTAATGCCCCATCAAATCTGATTACCTGGACTATCCTATTACTCGCTTATTTCACAGGCCATTTTCCAAAGTGGTACTCCAGAGTTACACGGACTTTAGTTAATGAGGAGAGGAATAGGAAGGGGTAGTTGTTCTGCTATTGTACACCATTATGTTAGAGCTTTAGCAAACCAACTCCAGAATATGAAGATGATATTTTCTCACTGAAAACCTGTTTCTATGAGCATTATAAACTGAAATACTACCAAGAAAAGAAACTACCAGAAATTGTGAAAAAAAGATTGACATAAACGATGGAGCTACATTGAGAATTATCCAATGAGACGTATTGAGTTGAATGTGTGTCTGTCTCTCCGTCCTTCTACAAAGTAAAGAGAGATCTTTACTTTCTTCTCTCCCTCTCCCCCACTCCTCTCCCTCTCCCTGAGAAGATTTACTCCTTAGGGATAACAGTCTTGGCAGCATGATCACAGCTTCTAGTACAAGCATTTGCCAATGACACAAATAAAAAGATTTGATTGCAAAGACCTGGCTGTTATCTTGCCCTTTTGACACTTCTCCCCAATACTCCTCTACTATGAAAACATTGTGAATCAAGTGTGGAAATAGTCATGTGATTCCCTTCATTTTATTATTACCTTGTTTAAATAAGGCTCTATCTGGAAATCAGCTCCTTATGATGTATGTGTTTCTTCATTTCCACCCAGACATTTGAGATAAAGCAAAAGCAACTAGAGCTATTGAAATAAACATAGAATTTGCTACTCAGCAGTAACTTGACCTTCATCCCTGTAAGCATTTCCAGAAATGGGTGCTAAGAAAAAAAAAGTGCAACGGATTGGGGATTTCAATTTGGGAATTCAGCTCAAGCCGTGATCCAGGTCAATGGCCCACCATTCAGGGATTCACCGATTCAGACTAATGAAACATCAAGGAGTAGAAAGAATTGTGTCTTCATTTTATAAGATATTTAAGCATTTTTTTCCATTGGGCTGTTTACCAGTGGTAAAATGTAAAATTTGTTACTATCGATTCTGTGGGCGTGGCTTGGTGGGGGGGTAATGTGACTGGGTGGGCGTGGCCAACTTTTTTTTTTTTTTACTTTTAAAAGCATTTTTTTCTACATCCTCTTTGGACAGTTGTAAAAAAAAAATGCTTTAAAAAGGCTCTGATGATCCCAGCTGACTTGCCTGATCGTCAGAGACTTTTGTTTTCTTTTAAAAGCATTTTTTTTTTTGCTTTTAAAAGAAAAAAAAGCCTCTGATGATCAGGCAACTCAGCTGGGATCATCAGAGCCTTTTAAAAGCATTTTTTCTACAACGTCTTCGGCCAAAGAGGTTGTAAAAAAATACTTTTAAAAGGCTTTGATGATCCCAGCTGAGCCACGCGATCATCATTTTCTTCAGCCGAAGAAAAAATGCTTTTAAAAGTTAAAAAAAAAAAGCTTCTGATGATCGCGCAGCTCAGCTGGGCTTGGGGGGGGGCAGGGATTTTTGCTACCGGTTCTCCGAACCACCCACCACCATCACTACCGGATCACCCGATCCGGTCTGAACCGGGAGCATTTCACTCCTGCTGTTTACCCACAAGAGCTTTCTATCAATTATGTTTCCATCAATTATGACCCTAGATAGTTCTACTTCCTCATTCCCCAAATGTTTCTTGGGAGGCATCCAACCTAGCAGAGAGGAGAGAGAAAGAGAGTATGGATCCAGTCCTCCCTGAAATCCTTAGAACCTTAACTAGTTGTTCCCAGGAGAAAGCTGTCAGATTGGGGATATTCCTGTATTATAGGCAGATCATTAATAAACTAATAAGCTTGAACTCTGCTTATATGGGTCTGGTTGTTTATGCATTTGACAATTTTCTTCTTTAGTGATAGAGTCATTATGGACAACTTCTTCCATACTCTTGTTCTTGTATTAAGATATTTCATTTAAATTTTATTAAAGTCAACATGATGACAGGTTGTAGGTTATGTGTCCGTGTACAAGGATATAGGTAAGTGCAGTATGTGTGCACGTGAGAGTGAGAGTGTGTATACATATACACACACATAAACCCACAGAGCACGATTTATTTAGTTTGAAATACTGTAACTCACCCACAATCTCTGGGGCATATCGAGTTAGTTTCAATAAATACAAACTATGTTATTGTTAAAGGAATAGGTTTAGCTCTTGAGAATGAACAGTTAGAGTTCTGCTCCAATTGGACAGCTGGGAATGTTGTTAATATAAGAAAATCCCCCAGATGTTGCAGCAACATTAAATCTTCAGATTTAAGCATGTGGGATTGAGATATAGGCACAAGGAAAAGTTTGGGTACAAATGCACACTTACACACACACACATATATACATATAGAAAAAAGGTTTTATATCAAGTAATGCATAACTAGAAGTATTTGCAAGAGTTTTCTCCTGGACTGTATTTTATATCGGATGTGTTTACAACTAAACACGATATTAAAAAAAAAAAAAATCAGTTGTCGTATGGATTTGGGGCATATACAAAATACCCAGTTTTGTATTCCTTCCAGTTCTTTTTGAATGTTTGAACACTAAATGAGATGGTCAGAACCTATAGCAATACGATGGACTGCCATTTGGCATTCCAATCAACTGGTCCCTTCTCCAAAGGTATAAACTGAGATTCTGAACAGGAGCACTGAAATCTTGGTTGACTAAAAAATCTAGGAAATACAGCTAATTCCTAAATGAAGGCCATGCTCAGGGCCACTAAGGACTGGACTACAAAAATCCATATGTTTTCTTAGTCTCTTTTCTGCTGTGTAGTGGTCATCTCAGATTTTGCAGTCTAGCTCAAATAGCACCATGAGTTGAATCAAAGATACTAACAAACTCTAGCCACAAACTTTGCTGTTTTTTAAAAAATATTTTAACATCAACAAGACCCTTTTAATTCCCCCCCCCCAGAGTTTTTAAGCACTGAGGGGATTAGCCATTTTATAATGCTGACATATTATTGTTTGTAATGGTGAAATTCAATTTTTTTTACTACTGGTTCTGTGGGCGTGGCTTGGTGGGTGTGGTGTGGCTTGGTGAGCATGGTGTGGCTTGGGGGGCATGGCAGGGGAAGGATACTGCAAAATCTCCATTCCCACCCCACTCCAGGGGAAGGATACTGCAAAATCCCCATTCCCTCCCCACTCCTGGGGGAAGGATATTGCAAAATCTCCATTCCCACCCACTCTGGGGCCAGCCAGAGGTGGTATTTGCCAGTTCTCTGAACTACTCAAAATTTCCGCTACTGGTTCTCCGAACTGCTCAAAATTTCCACAACCGGTTCTCCAGAACCTGTCAGAACCTGCTGGATTTCACCCCTGATTGTATGGCTTTACTGATTTTTGCTTTAGTCTTTTTAAAACTTGCTGCTGGTGTTTGGAGAAGTCCTCTAAACCAAAGATCAGGAAGGGTTTGTTTCAGTGGTGGGTCTCAAATTTTTTTACTACCGGTTCTGTGGGTGTGGCTTGGTGGGTGTGGCATGGCTTGGTGGGTGTGGCATGGCTTGGTGGGCATGGCTTGGTGGGTGTGGCAGGGAAAGGTTACTGCAAAATCCCCATTTCCTCCTGATCAGCTGGGACTTGGGAGGCAGAGAATAGATGGGGACGTGGCCAGTCAGAATTTTTACTACCAGTTCTCCGAACTACTCAAAATTTCCACTACTGGTTCTCCAGAACTGGTCAGAACCTGCTGAAACCCACATCTGGTTTGTTCTCTAATAACCTGTGGCATGCTGTATTCCCTGAAAGAGGATTTTCAGTTCTTTAAAATCAAGTATAGGGCACTCGGTATCCAAAACACATACACTGTATCCTATTTATCATTGTATCCTACTCATTGCATCCAAAACAATTTAGTAAATTTCAGCCTTATGAAATGCAGGTTGAATGGGTAACTATAGCAATCCAATATTATGTTTCCATACAGTTTTACTGAAGACAAATCAAGTAAACCTTTCTTGAAATCCCTCCTGTTTTTCAAGTTTTGAAAGACAAAGAATGTGTTGAAATGTTCCTTCCTACCTTTCTCACCACGAAAACCGCACCGGTGAAACTGTCTCCGACTTAGTCCTATGTGGTTCTTCCTTCTTCAAGAATGATAGACTCCTTGTTGACAGGGTTATTGTTTGGATCATCTGGGGAGGCAAAGTCCTAGTCTCACTTTGGTGCCTTTCACCTTGAAGTTGAGTGTCTTTATTCAGAGAAAATGATGAGGTCAGGGAAAAGCTTACAGCAGATGCCTCAATCCCATCAGACAATTATGGGATCTTTCCCCCAGCACAACAGGTATGGATTACAGGTAGTCCTCAATTTACAGCTGTTTATTTAATAGCCATTCAAAGCAGCCATTCAAAGCAGGGTTTCAACATTTTTTACTACTGGTTCTGTGGGTGTGGCTTGGTGGGCATGACATGGTTTGGTGGGGGTGGCTTGGTAGGCGTGGCAGGGGAAGATAATGTAAAATCTCCATTCCCACCCCACTCCAGGAGAAGGATACTGTAAAATCTCCATTCTCTCCCCAATCCAGGGGAAGGATACTGCAAAATCCCCATTTCCTCCTGATCAGCTGGGACTTGGGAGGCAGAGAATAGATGGGGGTAGGCCAGTCAGAATTTTTACTACCGGTTCTCCAAACTACTCAAAATTTCCACTACTGGTTCTCCAGAACTGGTCAGAGCCTGCTGAAACCCACTTCCGATTCAAAGTCATGACAGGGTCAGAAAAGATGTTTTATAGCCTGGGCAACACTTCTTTAACCGTTGTAAAATGTTATGTCACCACTCTCCCATGGTCATGTAACCACATTTTGAATGCTTGACAATGACTCACATTTATGAGCTGTTGCCAAGCACCTTGTGATCATTTGACTGTCATTTGCAATGTTCTCTGCTGGCTTCCCCAAGAAAGTCAATGGGGAAGCCAGCAGGGAAGATTGCAAGGGGATAGTAAAGAGAGGAGTGGAAATCTTTTGGCAGGAATATAGCTGAAATCCTGAAGATGATGGGAGATGTAGTATGGCACCTACAGGTTCCCAGATTTGGAAAGCTTGCTATAGATCATATAGTAATAGCATTGATACAAGACAACTATATTCTGTTACTCCTTGTGCCTCAGCAGTCTAACAGCTGGTGGTATCTTCTTTAAAAAATTAACACACTCAATTTACACTACTTTAGACTTCTCTTGAGAAAAAGACATGATGTAGCCAATTTTTAAAGAAAGTCCTTGAGAAGAAATGTCTCTGAGCACTGGGCTATCTCCATAGACATCCTACCAGCATAGATTTGGCTGGTTGCCTTCCCTGGCTGTCTGCAATAATTACTTTTAAAAGCAAGTTATAGTGTTTGGGAAAGGGATGATTGGGTGGAAAGTAAATATTCCCTGTACATTCAAAGTTATTGTTGCGAATATCATTTGGCCAGAGAGTATCTGTCTTCTGCTTTTCAAATTACTTTGGTGAAGGCGGGGGGTGGAGGGGAAGGGAGAGATACAGGTATATAATAAATACAGATTCTTTTCATTTGGATTTTCATGGGGATTGCAAAGGGGGTGAAGAATGCTGATGTTTATGAACTTCAAGGTATGGCAGCCTTGGACACTGGAACATTTCATTTCAGCAGAATCCAGTTACAAGCCAGAAGCTGCTATGGCAAACTTCCCAGGCCAGGTTCCCAGGCCAGAAATGTCATCTACCTATGCTTGAAGGGATAACCATTTTTCAAAGCAAGAAATACTTAAGGGGAGTTTCTTTTGGAGACCAACTATAGTTTAAAGACCAAGAGTTAAATTGCACTGTCTCAACTGCAGCAATTTAAAAATATGATTTTATCTGATTCTCCCCATGTTTTTATCTCAGCAGGAATCCACTTTCTCCAGCTAAGCTGATGGACTATGTCCTCAGCCGGTGTGCATCATGTACACAGCATGTCCTTGGACTAGGAAAGCATCTTCCTTTCTCAAGATGCACCTGGTGTAGCAATTTTTTTGAGGGGTGAGGCTCTCAGCACATCACAAGGTGAGAAGTCTTTCCTTTGTCCTGGATCTGCATCTGACCAGCATAATTTTTGAGATTCTCTATTGAAAAGAGCCAAACGTTACAGCCAGACATTTGCTGTGCCTTTTGTCAACATTTCTTATTTGTTATGGTTGCTGTTGTGTCATTTCAACCATGTAAAACATTTTTTTGTGGCCAGAAATGTGTTTTCAAAAGGTTAATAATTATGATTTCTCAAATTCTGTTTTTAGCTTCCAGTTTTTAGAGGGACAGCAATCAGAGTAGACTTAATTTTTTAATTTCCAAGGCATGGCCCCAGGGATGAAATGCTCCAGGTTCGGACTGGCTCAGGTGAGTAGGTAGCAATGGCAGCGGGCAGTTTGGAGAACCGGTAGCAAAAACCCCTGCCCCCCCCCCATGCCCAGCTGAGCCGCATGATCATCAGAGGCTTTTTTTCTTTTAAATGCCTCTGACCAGCCAAGCTCTGACGAGCCAAGCTCTGACGATCCCAGCTGAGTTGCCTGCCAATCAGGCAATTCAGCTTGGATCGTCAGAGCCATTTAAAAGAAAAAAACTTTTTTTTCTTTTAAATGGCTCTGATGATCCAAACTCTGACGATCCCAGCTGAGTTGCCTGCCGATCAGCTTGGATTGTCAGAGCCATTTAAAAGAAATGACGATCCAGGCTCTGATGATCCCAGCTGGGTTGCCTGATCGGCAGAGGGTTTTTTAAAAACCCTCTGACGATCAGGCAACTCAGCTGGGATCATCAGAGCCTTTTGAAAGCATTTTTTTACATGGTTTTACATGTAAAAAATGGTTTTAAAAGTAAAAAAAAAATTGGCCACGCCCACCCAGTCATATTACCTCCCCACCAAGCCACGTCCACAGAACCGGTAGTAACAAATTTTAGATTTCACCACTGCATTGCTATTCTTATGGGAATATTTTATTTTATTATTATTTTATTATTTTATTATTTATTTATTTATTTATTCATTTATTTATTTATTTCCCGCCTTTATTATTTTGACAAATAACCTGAGATGGTGAATACATTCAGCACACCTTCCTCTCCTCCTATTTTCCCCACAACACCAAACCTGTGAAGTGAGTTGTGCTGAGAGAGAATGAATGGCAGATGGTCAACTGGTTTCTAGCCTTGTGGCTTCACCACTGGATCAAACTGTTTCTATAATAAATCTTAATAAATGAACTACAGCATGAAGTCTCCTCATAATGTGATCTAGTGAAAAAAACACCCATGCATTGTAAGTGTGAAAGGTTATTAGTTTGTAGTAGACAAAGTAAATGGCCTTGAGGGAAAGGAGGAAGAGCCATTCCTAAGACAATGGTCAGATAAAAGAAACCTGAGGCCCAAGCAGAACTGTAACCTGCGAAAATGTCTCAGGCAAGACCCTCCCTATCGTCATGAAAATAAAGGGAGAAGAGGAGAAGCTCATTCAGACCTGTAAGATTCTGCCAGCATACCATTATAATAAAATTAATGTTGGACTCCATGACTTTGAATTCCTAGAGGCCAAAGAGTTGACTTTAGATTTTTTTTTCTAACCCCACTATCACTTCAAGCTGCTTTTAAAAAACAAAACTGACAAAATGCAAGTGTGCAGGAATGCAAATTTGAAAATAAATGGAGTAGTTTTTCACAACTCAGCAGCTGGATAGATGCTCAGAGACAAATAGCCTGAAGAATCATGAATTTCTTGTCCGCAAATCTTTTCACCTGTCCCTGAGATCAAGGCAAAATATGGGGAAATGCTGACAAGTAGATTCTTCAGGTGAAGGAGCTCCCACCAATCAGAACTGTGCTACTATGATTTGGTATTCCTCATAATTCAGTAATCTAGAGAATTGGGGGTGGGGGAAGGCATTTTAAATTATGGGGGAGGGAGGTTAAAAACAATCCAGAATATAGAAGAACTAAAATCAGGAGAATGAGTTGGGGAAACCCATTAAATGCAACACAAGGAAGCCAGATGTTACAGTGTTATTACTGTTTTTAAATGCAGCATGTATTCATTTATTTAAAACGCATAAATGTATTTAAAATCTTATTTTTGCTAAATCATCTGTTTCAAGAAGCTACTGGATTTTATACTAGACCATTGAAAAGACACCAATTTAACAAAATGTAATTATCTTCTCTTGTATAAGATAAAACAAAACTTAAGCCCCAGCAATGTCTTTATCACTGCTTAGAATAACAACTGCAGATTACATTACTATTCTAAACTCTCTCAGTTCCATAACCTATTAGCTGGCTCCATATATGTCAAAGAATTACCCATTCATCTCTGTAAAGGGGAAAAATGAAAAATAAACTGTAAAATCTAAGCGATAACATTGTGGAAACTTAATTGCATCAAATCTGAAACATCATTTTTTTTTTCATTTAAAACAATACATATTACTAGGAATTGAAATAATATTTAATGTATGCAATTTAGTTATAATTGGACACACTCTGGGGCCATTTTTTTTTGGGTCAAGATTGATGCATGAATATGTACTATTTACAGATCCATATTTAGAACTTATATTAGGAACATGGAAAAAGGCAGAAACAACTTCAGATCGGGGATCCATCTGTTTCTCAAGTTTTAAATATGTAAGATATATATGGATAATTCCAGGAATGAGAAGATACAATAGAATTAAAGAAATTGGTCATTGGAAATTAGTTTCTGGGCACGTAATTTACAAAATATTTATATATAAATACCAGATAATTTTACACCTTTTATTAATCTTATCTATTAGTAATATTTAAGAAATGGTAAATATCTACTTTATTTAAAATTAAATGATCTCTTCAGTGTTATAGTCATGCCAATTACACCAGACCTTTTGGAAAATCCAAAAATATATGAGAATAAGTTTATGGATTTAAATTTGATGAATGGCCTTGAAAAATATACATTCTCTTCAAATATTTTTCAGTGTTTATTAAGACTGATTATAAATTAAACCACATGGAAGATAGTACATCCCACTGAAATCAGAGCTTTTCTAGATTACTGGTATGTTGGAGAGTTTGTAATCAGATTTATACATATTGACATCTCTGGTAGCCATGGCCAATTAATTATTCATTTTGGTCCAAACTTTTTGAGAAAACTGGGAAAAGTACTCAGCTATCTTTAGTAAATAATTCTACTATAAATTTATTGTCCATATTTCCCAAGACATACAAAGTGCTACAATACAAGAAATTAATTCATTTTGTCCCCTGTTAGCTGCCAGATTTTATTGCAAAATGCTAGAAAATTAAATAACTTCTTTCTCTGGATCAATAGTATTTTAAAGTGTAGGAAACTACATTAGCTAAAAAATTAACACAACTGTAAAAAAGTCATTTTGTCTCTTTTAACCCTTTTTTAAAAATTTCCATTGAATTAAAAGACGTGTTATTCATAGATGATTTACATTCCTCAATTTACTTATTTGTCAAAACTATTTGTCATCTGCTTAACACACACACACACACACACACACACACATTTCAGAGCTTTAAGAATTTCTTTAGAGCTAGATTTCTTGCGCATGGACACATTATTCTGTAGTATTATGTAGGTGAAAATAATTTGCTTTTCCCTTTTGTTTTTTGTTTCTTTTCAGATTTTTCTCTTATTATTTTTCTCATTTTTTTCTTACTTTATATGTTTCATTATAAATGAAATGGTGGTGTGAATTAGCCACATGTGTCACTCAGATTTTTTTTTTTATTAAAATGTCTACTTGCCCAATCAGCATGGACACCTATCAGTCATTAAGGGAAATCTGCAGGGTAGAAGGTTTTTATGAGCTTGATAGGAATATCAAAGTACAGATCAAGTCAGTTCCTTACCTTTTCTTACATATAAATACTTTCACACAATTTAAAGAAGAAATAAAAAGGAATGTGGTCATGTTAATTACATATACGCATTTGGAAACAATCAACTATAGCTAATGCATATTTGATAGGTTTCATTGGCAGACTTGATCTCATAGGTATTTGGTGCAAGCCAAGGTGGTGTTATTGTGTGATGTATTTGTGAAGATTTGGATTTGTTTCTACTCTATGCACTGTATGAATGAATGAATGAATGAATGAATGAGGAGAGGGAAGGGTAATAATCAGGTTTTATAAATAAACACTGGATAGGATCCATATGCAACTCTAGTTGTGGTTTGAGCAACTACAAAGTTGCTATGAATTCCTCCATTCTCCTTTTGCTTCTCCCATATATAAGTTTTTAATGACTTCATTGATATTAACCATTGCTAATTTCTTCACGCAGGATTTGCAAGCTACATTCAAGCTAGAGTTATGACACACTCATAGAGCGTGTTTGCAGGAAGCAAACACACCTATACACACCTATACAGGATTACTTTTGCACCTGACCATAATCCATTTTAATCAGTTGACTTTAGCATCATAGCTTGTTCATCGTTTGTTTAAATTACTAAAAGGATATCCCGTAGTGATTAATTATCTGGTGTATCAGCTACTATCCAACTATCTTTACGCCTAATAAATATTGTGTATTTATTTTCTAGCACGGCTAGCCTAGTTAACTGACAAAATTCACTAACACTGCAGTTTCTTTAACTCCTTGAACAATTGATGGCATCCTCTAGCAGTACCTTGGTAGACAAGCTGTATTGTGATAAGTATTTGGTCCCCCAGTCAGTGGAGCTCGAGATAAGTGCAGTTGTACATCAGGGTCCATCAGGCGGTGGCCATCAAACAGCTGTTGCCAGAGCTGTAGACTCCATATATTAGCACTTGGAATAGTTGAATCAGCACAGAAGTCCATTTTGTGAAAGTTATTAATCACTTTAAAGGGAAGAATAATAACTGCTTGATAGAGAAAGAGAAAGATACAGGCACAGAACAAATGAAAATTAGAGCTGTGGTTTGCTGTCACAAGAGAATACTGACTGGTGAGCTACAATTCTTTGAACTGCATTTTCCTTTGCTAGTAAGTCCTGCAAATCAGCTACCTTCTCCGAGCTGTAAACTACTAAACGTGGCGGGGGATCTAAAGAAAGACATTGCCTAGCATATCCTATCAAGATTAGATTATTATTGACTCTCCAGGAAAATGATCTAAAGACACACCTTTCTTTACTTTATTGATTGACTGATTACATTTATATGCCACTCCTTTAACCAATATGGTGACTTGGGGCAGTTCACAACAATAGAAAGATAAATAAGAAGGATGAGATGAGATGAGATGAGATGAGATGAGATGAGAAGAGAAGAGAAGAGAAGAGAAGAGAAGAGAAGAGAAGAGAAGAGAAGAGAAGAGAAGAGAAGAGATCTTTTATTGTCATTTTTTGTGACCACATTGATCCACATTAAAAATGAAATTCTGTTGCCTGCTCTCAAGAGAAAGTATATATCTGCCCAAACACATACATAACACACATAGACACATGCTATATACATACATAAATATATTCCTGCACACCTAATACATATACATATACATATACATATACATATACATATACATATACATATACATATACATATACATATACATATACATATATATATATATATATATATATATATATATATATATATATATATATATATATATATATATATATACACATACATATATGCATTAATCACTGTCCATTTTGAATACATAGTGAAAAGAGGAAACCTGAGAGTTCACAAGGTTGAAATAAAACCTTGTGAACTCTCAAGTTTCCACTTTCCACTAAATGGACAGTGATTAATACATATATGTATATATATACACACACATACGTGTATACACACATAGAGTGTGTGTGCAGGCATATATTTATGAATGTATATAGCATGTGTTTTTGTGGGTTATGTATGTGTTTGGGCAAATACATACTTTCTCTTGAGATCAGGCAACAGAATTTCATTTTTAATGTGGCCAGTGTGCCCACACATAAAAAAATGACAATATAGAATATAGAAACAATTTAAATTACAATTACAAAACTATATAAAAACTGAATCCAAGGAGATAGATGGCATGGGGACCTTCTTACTCTGTCAGCCACTTCCACTGGTGAATTGCATGTTTTACTTTTTACTGCATGCTCATTTTTCTTCTTTTCATGTGTAATGAAAAGTAATGTAATGCAAGTAATGAGAGCACTCAGGTCTCAAACCTGGACTGTCATCTTTCCAGCTGACAAGCTCAGCATCTTTAACCACTGAGCCACAGTGCCCCCCCTTATTAATATTGCACGAAAACAGTTGGCACATAGCTATGTTCTTGGCAGAAAAGCATCCATACTTTCCCCTCTTTCTATTCAAATGGCACAATTGAGGAAAAAAACCCATTTTTCCTTCTTTAAGAGGAAAATATGGGGAATTCTTCTCTTCATACTGCCCTTAAACTGTATCCCTGTACTTTAGAAAATGTAATAAGTTCCAATGCACACATGTGGAACTCGGCTGCGTTTTGTGTCAGCTTAATTTCCTGGCCACCTTGAAAATGTGTCGTAAGGCATATAATAGCATCTACAGAACCTGGACATTTTTTCTTTGTACTGTACTTTTTTTTTTTAACATTTAAGAATAAACTAGCAATTAGTATACATGCACAAGTCAGCTTCAGTTCATGGGAACATGAATTTTGCATTATTTTTAAAGCAGGAGGAAAAGGACAGGCAGCTCAGCAAACTAATCAAAAAAGGAAACCCTCCAAGCCCATAATGGATCAATTAACACAAGTTTACTGTAATGTGATTTTGTTCAGAATATGAGTTGACATTTGAAAGACAAAAGGATCCTGGCAAAGGCTTACCAGAGCAATATGGATTCCTAGTTTATATTACACAAAGACTTTGGCAGACTATAACAAACCATTGTCAGTATGATTACCATGCCATGTTAACTTTGTTTGAAGGCTTTCCTATATTGCAAGGAGAGGAGCTTTCAGAATGTTTATACTTCAGAAGACATGAAACATACCCTTGAATATATTCCACCAGTATCAAAAGCAATTCTTGGGTTCCCTTAACAGGCACTGGAGATGGACATTATCCACACATCTCATAACATGGGCTAGTTAAGGACAATGTCTCCAAGGGCATATGTGCCTCCACAAGCCCAATTAAGACCAGCACAAGAGCATAATTGTTTCCGGGCTGTTGGTCTGAGTTCTGAGCTTGGCAATTTGGTTACAAACGTTTCATCACCATTCGAGGAGACATTGTCAGTGCGCTTTGAATTGTGCTCGTCTGTCAGAGCACTGGCCTTTAAATACCTTTTTATGTGACGCATGTGATGTTGTTGCGTAGTGGGGTGCCAGTCTACCGATCGCTGACAATGAAAGAACTGCATCAACGAAGATAGCATTTAAAATGAACAAAAGGCACCCCTCTACGCAACAACAAAAATCACAACCCATCAGCTCACAAGAAATCAGACCACGTCTCAGTAACAACCACCAGCCATTCAAACAGACAAAAACCAGACCATGGCTCAGCAGTATCCGAACTAAAATACTAATTTACATCATATAGACGGTACTTAAAATCAAAGACCATGTTTCAGTAACAAAAGCTATCCAATCAAACAATCCAAAGTCAGACCATGAATCAGAAGTAGCTGAACAAACAACACCCACGCTAATCTGCATCACATACAAAAAGTATTTAAAGACCAGTGCTCTGACAGACGAGCACAATTCAAAGCACACTGATGACGTCTCCTCGAATGGTGACGAAATGTTTGCAACCAAATTGCCAAGCTCAGAGCTCAGCCCAACAGCCCAACTACCAACTCGAACTACTTATATTCAAATACATTTCACAATTGTTTCTGTTTGGCAGTGATATCAACAGATTGGAGTGAACATAATTTTTGAGACACATGTAATTTTTAAAAACCTGCTCTGGATAGTTGGGGAAACCTTCTAGCATAGGAAAGAAGGAGAAATATGAAAAAAAGGGGGGGAAGTCTCCAGCAGAACTGTTCTTTCTATTCCACCACTCAATTTGCAAGCTTTGCTCTCATCCCCACAATCTTCTTAAAGGCAGAATGATCTAACATTTATTTAAATGTGCCTCTTAGTTAACCTCTCAGGACTAATTTTAATAATCCAATTATTCTTAAATAGCAGCCTGGTCAGCGTTTTTTATTATTATTATTTGATAATTCCATAGTAATTATTCTGAAATCACATCATTTTTTTCCTTTCAACACTTAGTGCTCTTGTAATATTTATGATTTGCAAACTGAATAGTTTTACATGCCCTTGATTGCCCAAAGCATTAACAAGAGGTACGTGTTATGTTTAGCTCAATCCCTAGATAGGAATGTCAAGATGAACCAGAGTCCACCAAGGAGAATTCCCCAAACTGTCTATTATTAAAACTTTGGGGTTTTATTTATTTATTTATTTACTTACCTTTATTCCACTTTTATTATTTTTATAAAAAATTCAAAGTGGCTAACATAGTTAAAATTCCTTCCTCCTCCCACAACAACAACCTTGGGAGGTGACTTGGGCTGAGAGACAGTGATTGGCTCAAAATCACCCAACCAACTTAATGCCTAAGGCAGAATTGGAACTCCTGGTTTCCAAATTTCTAGCCTGGTGCCTTAACCACCAGCCCAAATTGGCTCTCATTTACTTAAATCTTGATGTACTGAACTCAAAGAGCAGGAGGATTACATAAACACCTATTTTGTGTTTAAAACCTTCTCCAAATTCTATGTAAAGTCAATAAAAAGATAAATCACTTTAGCCCCATCTGTGCTATATCAATATATGTCTCTGGAGCTGAAACTTAGTTTTAAAGTATAAAGTGCAGTCTATGGCTGAAAAAAGTATGTCCATAATTTTATTTTTGTATAATCTGTTTTTGGTTAATGGCCATGGTAAAAATGACAACAACAACAATAGGGTGGAATACAGGGTGGAAGCAAGGAAAAGTAAAGAGAAAAGCAACACTGAAGGATTTACAAGGAAATATAGTAGTGCGAAGTACTAGACTAACATTCTGTGTAAACCAGAATCATAAAGCATGGACCATACTAAAAATTATCAAGGTTGTGCACACAAATCTTCAGAGGAGAGCTTTGTCGAAAATGTAGTGCTGCTTGAAGAGGCTCCATAAAGTACTTTTGTGTCTCATTTTTAACCAGCGGTGATACAAATGTCTAAGTCACATGAAGCATCTAAGGCTGGATCATCAAGGCTCAGGATAGATGCTTTTTGCTCTTGTCAGGTAACTACTGGACTTCAAGATTTAGCTTCTCTCCATAGGTATTGAGCTGCAGAAACCAACCAAATGTGATGTTATGTGTCATGAAGCACATCCAAAGTTAGAGCATGGCTCCAAATCCCTGTTTGAAGACCTCCAGTAAGACAGAAGTTACTGTCCTTTACCCAAGTTATTTAAACAGGCTGGTTGTCATCTTTTAGGAATGCTGTAGTACTTGATGGCTATGTTGGGCAGGGAATTGGATTAGCAACATTAAGATATATGAACTTCAACTCCCAAAATTCCCAGTCAGCCTTGAAGTCCACAAATCTTAAAGTTGCCAAGGTTGAGAAACACTGGACTCCAGGGTCCCTTCCACTCCATTCCTTACAATCTATGATGGATGATACATGACAGTACATGTATAAAAGTTCTAGAGATTATAAGAGAACCCAAACTAATCAATGTGCTACAGTAACAAAGATAAACTGGATTGAAACTATAGGGAGTTTGAGGTCAGATCATAGGAAATAATAATACCCCACTGTGTGTGTGTGTGTGTGTGTGTGTGTGTGTGTGTGTGTTTGGCTCTGTGTTTCTTTGAGTAGTAACTTCTGAAGATTGCCTGAACAAGTCCCTGCTGTTTTACTGACAAGATTTTTGAAATGATTTGCCATTGTCTCCTTCCTAAGGTTGAGAAACAGTGACTGACCCAAGGTCCTCAATTGGCTTTGTGCCTAAGGAAGACTAGAACTCACAGTCTTCCATGTTCTAACTTTGTTCCTTAACCAAACTGACAGTATCTGTTAACAGATAACAGCAACTCTATGCATAAAAAGTTTGAAGGAACTGTATATATCCAACAAGAGACAGTTAAGTCTACCTTTGAATACTTGAAGGACCATCACACGGAGAAGATGGAGAAAATGTTTTTTGTTGTTGCTGATGGTGGAAAAACTAGGATGAACTAATTTGATTTACACGATAAAAGATTGAGACTAAATTTAGAATACATTTCAAGGGGTTTGGGCTTTTTGCTAATGAAGGAGAATGCCTTACAACTGTACAGTCTGTTTAAGAAAATTCTGAGAATGACCAAATATTAGGAGTGATGTAGTAATGGTCTCAATAATGAACAAATGAAAAAAATATGAACACATTTTCCAATATTACGATTTTCTGCTTCAATTCCAATTTAGTGTTGTCACATGTTGCTATATGATCCAGCACAGTAGCCTACATTTATTTGAATTCTGTGGAGCAGTTTGCTGAGTTTGACCAACAAACAACTCAGTTAACTTTCAGATGTTTTCCCTTGCCCTTTTTCACTCTGTCTCTTTCTCTCCTCCTAAACAACTTTCACCATGCATATCGTCTCAGACTCTTTCATCTGTTAGAAAAACTCCAGTGAGTTACATTCTGGGTATTTTATAATGGATATTTCCTAGTAGTTGTATGATGTTGTAAAACAGAGCAACTGTGTTCCTTCCACTCAACCTTAACTGACTGAAAGTACAAGCCTATAAAAATCTAATGATCTCCAGTCAGACTGAACATTTATTTGATACGCCTTGCCTGGTCAACACTGTCCATTTGCTCCTTTTATGACAAGGCGTACTTCAAGAACTAGAAAGAAACTTATGTCTTTTAGATTAATTGTTATATTATAACTTTGGTCAGGCTGCTAGTTTGACATCTGATATTCACTCAGATCTCGACTTCTTAACCAAAGCTTCAACTGTGTGCTTGAATTTAAATTTTAAATTTTAAATTGATTTTAAATTGGAATTGTTTTAATTACGGCCAAAATATTTAATTATTTTAATCAGTTTTTAGATTTTGTATGTTTTGTATGTATGTCTTGTTTTTACTTCGGCTGTTCACCGCCCTGAGTCCTATATTGGAGAAGGGCGGTATAGAAATTTAAACAAATAAATAAATAAAAATAAATAAATTTAATGCAAAACAAGAAAAAAAAAGGAGGAGAAAATTGCCTAAAAATAATTTTATCTAGTTTTAAACAGAGACTACCATCCAGGGGTGGGTTTCTATTGGTTCGCCCCGGTTTGGGCGAACTGGTAGCGGTGGCGGCAGGAAGCTCCACCCACCCGCCCGGACATCATCACAGACGCTCTTTCTGCATGCGCAGAAAGTTCTGCGCATGAGCAGAAGGGTTACATGCAAGCAAAGCAAGGGCACACGTGTGCTCACTCACAGTTCCGAACCCAGTAGCAAAGGTAAGTGAAACCCACTACTGCTACCATTGCTTCCCCACTTTTAAAGTCCAAACCTGAGTGAAGAAAAGAGAATCGGTTTCCCTTTCTCTCTCTCTCCTTCTCTCTTTCAGATCTTCATTAAAAGAAGGCCGTTTTGCTCCTCTTTTAGCAAAACCTGTTATCTGATGACGTGAATTAAAGTCTCTCAAATGACTAATAATCATATCAGAGCTGCCATGTCAGCTTGTAGATTTGAATAAGAAGGTCTGAAAACGTTTGCATGCCTCAATGTGCCGGTGCTAAGAAGCTAATGTGATAGGGCTGTCATAAAGCGCTGGGAAGACACGTCTTAATGTAATCTGTCATGTCATATGCTAATCTTCAGCCATTACTTGAGTGCAGTAAGTAAGTAGAAAGCATTTGGGAGAAATCCTTTTCAATTTCTCTGAGTACCACTTCTGCTGCTGGTCAGCTCAAATGGGTTTTGTACATTTAATGCCAAGCTCTAGTCAGGTTGGTTTAGGTCACACTTAATTAACCAGCAGGCTGATGGCAAGAGCTGGTACAGCATTATGGAAAATGGGTATCCCTGATGCTGCCTTGCATATAAATATTTCACATGCTGAAAGGGAAAGGAGATTTTCTCAGCTTTTGATAGCGGCTAGGTCTTTCCGGGAGCTCAGGGAAGAAAACTCTGCGCCAAAACCACGCAGTGACACTTTAACAAGGCAAGTGGGGCAGGGAAGATGAGTCAGGCTTTATCCCGCTTGTACACGTGAGTGCAGTTTACCCAAAGATGATTATAAATAGTTTAAGAGGTTTCCTTTTGGTAAAGATGAACTTTGAAATCCCTCCATGCAAGCTGCCACTTAGCCAGCAGTGAGGAGAAAGGCTGCTGCTATTCAGCCTGATGCAGTGATGAATAACAACAACACAACCGGTATCAAAAGGGGGGAGGGGGGGGGAATTCACCTGGCTTATTGGATTTAGCAAAGTGGCATAAATGTTTGTCCAGGTACAGGAAAACAACGCTGAACGCAAAGTTTTGTACTGCGGGATGAAAATTGCAAGTGATTTAACGGTGGGAATTTCAGCCCAATTTTGGCAAAAGGATTTTGAAGGAAGTATTCAAAGGCTGCTTTAGTACAGATTTGAAGAGTAAGAAAGCTGTGAACTAAATGAGAGCCTCAAAAGACTTTTATAGCGTTTAAGAGGAAGGAGGGATAAGAAAACTATAATTCTCTGTTGAAAAGAAGGTTGGAAGCAGTGGTGGGTTTCAAAATTTTTTACCACCGGTTCTGTGCATGTGGCTTGGTGGGTGTGGCTTGGTGGGCATGGCAGGGGAAGGATATTGTAAAATCTCCATTCCCACCCCACTCCAGGGGAAGGATACTGCAAAATCTCCATTCCCTCCCCAATCCAGGGGAAGGTTACTGCAAAATCCCGATCAACTGGGACCTGGGAGGCAGAGATTAGATGGGGGTGGGGCCAATCAGAATGTGTACTACCAGTTCTCTGAACTACTCAAAATTTCCGCTACTGGTTCTCCAGAACTGGTCAGAACCTGCTGAAACCCATCTCTGATTGGAAGTCATTTATACATTTCTTAACTTTAGTTTTCTCTTCCTTGTTCTTTCCCTTTTGTTTATTTCCTTGTTTACTTTCGATTTTTCTTCTGTTGTATGAGAAAATTCTTAATAAATGCAAATAAAAAAGAAAAACAAAGGTTCTTTGAGTGAGTCTTAATTAAAGCATGGGCCTAAAGCACTACAGCTTGACTAAAAGCATGCTCAAAAGAGAATTGTAGGCAAAGCTGGGGCAGTTTGCAGTTAAGGCTTCCAAGTCAAGACTTGGGAATCATTCAGACCAGCCCTTGCCCTACACAAATAAATAGGGAATATTCCACGTATATTTGGGTTATGAATTATGAACACTTCCTCCTTCAGAGTTAAGAGAGACCTAATTTAAAATGGTCTCTCTTCTGCACACACACACACACCCACTCCACATGGGACGGTCCTTAAATTAGGACTGCTGCAGAAGTCAGTGTGATGAAGTGGTTCGAGTTTTGGACTTTGTCTGGAAATAACTCCTAACGTTGAGCTAGTCATTAATTACGTCTCAGCAGACCATATCCTGCAACACTGTTATGAGAATAAAATGGAGAATCATGTTGGATGCCTGGAACTTTTTAGAAGGATAGAAAATGAGTGCAATAAATTAGCACATATATATTAACAATAAACGCCAACAACGTATGTATTGTTCTTAGCTTTCTCTAACATATTTTGGCTTAGAATATAAACTCTCTTTACAGAGAGTTATATTTCCCCAAATGCCACACATCCTTTGAGGACCTCACTTTTATACATGAATACATACATACATACATACATATGCATACATTTTCAAGTAGAGAAGCAACCTGGAATTAAGGAGAAACTTCCTAACAGTGAGGACAATTAATCAGTGGAACAGCTTGCCTTCAGAAGTTCTGGGTGCTTCATTACTAAAGGCTTTTAAGAAGAGACTGGACAGTCACTTGTCTGAAATGGTAAATCATCTCTTGCTGGAGTAGGTGGCTGGACTAGAAGACCTCCAAGGTCCCTTCCAACTCTGATTGATATGTATACATGCATACCAGGGTGAGTTCTAAATTTTTTTACTACCGGTTCTGTGGGCGTGGCATATTTTGTGGGCGTGGCTTGATGGTCATGTGACAATTCTTTAGGATTTAGCAGAGATACTGGTCTACCAGGCTTTTAACTGTTTGCAGAGCTGTACTAGTCTACCCATTTATTCTTGGAGTGTCCTGGTCTACCCATTTGTTTTTCGAGCGTCCCGATCTACCCATTTGTTTTTGGAGGCACCGGTCTACCACCACACTGCCTTTTAACACTGATCAGCTGTAGGGCAGCCCTTTGAAGCCCCGCGGCAAGAGTTTAAACACTTTTTTTCCTTCTAGCTGATCAACTGAGACTCGGGAGGCAGAGAATAGATTGGGGGCGGGGCCAAATAAAAGGTAAGAATAACGTGGGCAGGGCAGCTCCTGAACAAAGAGAACTGGTTCGGTGACGTCATATCGTCACTACTACCGGCTTGGCCGAACCGGGCCTAACCAGGAGGAACCCACCACTGATGCAAACAGGGATTCAGGTATATTTGTGGGGGGACGTGTACAATACCTTTAAACATTATAATTACTCCCACGTTATATTTGTTTGCAATATTTCAGTATTTTTATAGTCGTACCCACCCAATGACATAGCTCAATATCTGGATCTTCAATACCTGGATTTTTTTTTTAAAAAAATGCCATGTGTATACCGTATATTCTAATTTTTTAAGTGAAGAAGGAAAAAAAATCCACTCTCAAAAATATTACTGTATATTTGATAGAGTTCAGGAATAGGCATATTAATAAATCTGTTACACCATTCCATAGGAAATCCATTTAATCTCAGTATTCTACCATTACATGTGATTACATCCACAGTGAAGAATGTGACTAAGAATTATTGTGGGGAGGAATCTAATTGTAGAAGGACAATTTTAGCTTTATAATCCTTGATATCTTTGATCAGATAAATTATTTTCTATGTACCCATAAAACAGTTTGGGTTGAGTGTAAAAGGATTTGTTTGAAGTTACAGTGAGTTAGTCTGAAATAGAAAAAGCAGATATGAATATGCAAACAAACAAACAAACACACACACACACACATACACACCATATATATTCAGCCATAATACATATGACTGTGGATATGAAGATCTGTGCTGTTCAGGTTTTGCTCAGTTAAGAATCAGAGGTGGTATTCAGCTGGTTCAGACCAGTTTGGGCGAACTGGTAGTGGAAATTTTGAGTAGTTAGGGTTAGGGTTAGGGTTAGGGAACCGGCAAATCACACCACCAGCTGGCCCCATCCACCACACTCACATTTTCAGCGAACCGGTAGTGAAACGGTTTTGAAACCCAGCACTGGTTAAGATTATTCCATGTGCATTTTTTTCAGCTGCACCACAACATTCAAAATAATACACAGTTCAAAGAGCAACTTTGACGAGAGGATTTAACAATGGATTGCATGTGGAAGCTTAGCTTTGGTGTCAAGTTTTTAATGTCTATGTTTATAATAGATATATCTATCAAGTTGTTTTAGCACTGATCTTGTTATAATTGTTGGGTTGGGAGTTATCCAGAGTTTGATATAAGATGGGCGGTTATATAAATGTTTTTAAATAAATAAATCAACTGCACCCCAATCTTCATATTAATCTGGGAAATGCACTTGATTTTAAGCTCTTGATGCTTAAAATCACAGACCAATTTAAATGTTATAGCTTCTTTAGTTGGTGTAGCATTTGGATTGTGGTCCATTCTTTGCCTCAAAGCCTTTGTAGAGCATCTCAGTATTACCTTATACAGCATGAGCTTGATAGCTTAGCTGGAGAATTGCAGTTGGAAAGTATTATTGGTTTATTGGTTTGATTTATATGCCGCCCTTTTCCAGAGACTCAGGGCGGCTTACAATGCGTTAAGCAATAGCCTTCATAGTTTTGTATATACCTGCTTAGTAGGGCTTTCAGCCCCCCTAAGTAGCAAAAAATCCTTCTGGTATCTTTTGTATTGATGCTTCCAACCCAGTGGTGAGTTCCTCCTGGTTCCGCCCAGTTCCGCTGAGCCGGTAGCGGTGACGATATGACATCACCGAACCGGTTCTGCCCCCCCACCCCTCCCCCGCGTTATTCTTACTTTTTATTTGGCCCCACCCCCAATCTATTGCTGCCTCCTGAGTCCCAGCTGATGGGCTATAAGGAAAAACTGTTTAAACTCTTGCCGCGGGGCTTCAAAGCTGCCCTACAGCTGATCAGTGGTAAAAGACAGTTTGGTGGTAGACTGGTGCCTCCAAAAACAAATGAGTAGACCAGTGCCTGCAAAAATAAATGGGTAGACCGGTGCCTGCAAATATAAATGGGTAGACCGGTACAGCTCTGCAAGCAGTTAAAAGCTTGGTAGACCAGTACCACTGCTAAATCCTAAAGAATTGTCACATGACCATCAAGCCATGCCCACAAAATAAGCCACACCCACAGAACCAGTAGTAAAAAATTTTAGAACCCACCCCTGTTCCAACCCCAGAAATTGTCCATCTTTTTCTAATTCTGCTACCCAAAAATTCTGATTACAGGGATATGAAAATCTTTAAAAGAAACTTATATAGGTAATCCACAACTTAGCACCATACATTCTGGTCACTCAGTGATGTGATCATGGGATTGGACCTGATTTTATGACCACATTTACCATGGTTGTTAAATGAATCACCACAGGCATTAAGTGAATGATGTGGTTGTTAAGTGAAGCACGGGTAAAGTGAATTTAAGCGCCCCCATTGACTTTCCTTGTCAAAGGCTGGCTGGGAAGGTGACAGATTGCAACCACATGACTGCAGAACTTTGCAACCATCATAAATGTGAGCTGGTTGCCAAGAGCCTGAACTGAGATCTGGGGTAGTGGTGGTATGATGATGATAACTTTGAGGGAAGGTTTTACGTTGCTTTTTCCAAGGCAATTGTAACTTTGAATCATCATTAAGAGAACAGTTGGAAGTCAAGGACTACCTGTAGCACACAAGCCAACTTCAAAACATCCTAAGCAAACCAAAAGGCCCAGGAACCCCAGAAGAAAAAATAGGAGTCATCTACAACATACAACAGAACTGCAACTACTATTTAGGACAAACAGGCAGAAGACTGCAGAATGCATCCGTGACACCAACTGGCATTCAGAAGACATGATGAAGATTCATTAATTTCACAACATGTAGACAGATTTAACCATTGTTTCAATTGAGAAAATGTGACAATCCTAGATCAGGCCAAGTCCAAAAATGCCAAGGAAATTCTAGAAACCTGGCACTCAGACAAATCCACCATCAATAGACACATAGATATTAACAACATCTATAGACTATGCAAAAGAAACAATCAACCAACCTAAAAGAGAACTAAAAGACTCCAGTGTCTCTCCACCAGTAATCAGCACCAGTAATCATCATAGATTAACTCCAAGGATAAGTTCAGACCAGTGGTGGGTTTTACTACAGGTTCTATGGGTGTGGCTTGGTGGGTGTGGCATGGCTTGGTGGGCGTGGCTTGGTGGGCATGGCAAGGGAAGGATACTGTAAAATCTCCATTCCCATCCCACTCCAAGGGAAGGATACTGTAAAATCTCCATTCCGTTCCCAATCCATGGGAAGGTTACTGCAAAATCCCCATTCTGTCCCCAATTCATGGGAAGGATACTGCAAAATCCCCATTTCCTCCTGATCAGCTGGGATTTGGGAGGCAGATAATAGATGGGGGTGGGGCCAATCAGAATTTTTACTACCAGTTCTCCGAACTACTCAAAATTTCTGCTACCGGTTCTCCAGAACTGGTCAGAACCTGCTGAAACCCACTTCTGGCTCAGACCAACAATCAAGTAACCAATACCCCAATCAAGAAACTGCCAGAGCCATCAGTACACAGCCCAACCAAAGAATCTCTAAGACTGCCCCCACCTACACAGATAGGCAACTCACCAGAATATAAACTAACAACAAACAACATTCCTTACTAGCACTGATGATGATACCTAGTTAGGGTAATGAAACGACTGTAAGAAAACAAGTAAGCTCAGAGAGCACCAAGGACCCCTAATTTCAACCCTGAGCTACAAATATTCTCCTTTATTGGAAGGACTACCTCTATGAGGAAACTGTTCCATAGTATAAAGTTGTGTTTGCATGTTGACTATCATGAATTTTCCATTATATAGATGCTGCTTATTTATGTCATCTCCAGATTGATAAAAAATCAACTGTTCCTTTCCAGAAAAACCAGAATCATAATGCAAACAAGGCATTTATCAAAGTTTAGATCAAATAGCATAGATAGACAGCACATCAGTGAACAAAGAAAAAAAAAACCACCAACAAAAAAATGGGTAAAAAATTATTTTCAGAATCTTCACTGAACTTTTTAAGAAGAAAAAGGAATAGATCCTAAATTTGTCGTGGTTTTTGTTCAATAGCCTATAGGAAATCAACCCCTGGTGACAATATTAAACTATGAATGTATTTGTGAGTACTGCTGTAGATAACTATCTGAAATAAAGAAATCAATAGTATAACAGATAAGAAAAAGAGAGTTTATTTTTCCATGCAAATTGAAATTCACTTAAATAAGTACAAGGCGCAAAGTAAGTCCATGCAGCCAGTACAGGCTCTTTGACACAGAGAGAACAAAGAAAGCAAAAATACCAAGCAGCTAAATTGTTTTTTCCCCCCTTAAACTAGGAAAACACCTATAATCATATTTTAGATACAGGTAATCCTCAATTTACGATTTATTTAGTGACCATTTGGCACAGAAAAAAATGACTTATGACTATTTTTCACACTTATGACTGTTGCAGCATCCCCATGGTCATGTGATCAAAATTGTGGCATTTATTTATGATGGTTGCATTGTCCCAGGGTCATGTGATCACCTTTTACAACTTTCTGACAAGCAAAGTCAATGGGGAAGCCAGGTTCGCTTAACAACCATGTTGCTAACTTAACAACTGCAGTGATTCACTTAACAACTGTGGCAAGAAAGGTCATGCAATGGGGTAAAGACTCTTAAAGCTCACCTGATCAGTTTCACATCCAAGTTTTAAGTATACAGAGGTATGATGAAATGACACATCCACCCACATTACAGCATGACACCACAACCAGTTAAAAAGAGCAGTCCTTTCCTCTCCTCTCCTCTCCTCTCCTCCTCTCCTCTCCTCTCCTCTCTTTTATCTTTTTCTCTTTTTGTGTTGCGTTAGACAAGAGGAGGGGTCTCCAACCTTGTCAACTTTAAAACTTGTAGACTTCAACTCTCAGAATTCCTCAGCCAGCTTTAGTTGAAGTCCACAAGTCTTAAAGTTGCCAAGGTTGGAGACCCCTGGACTAAAGTCCAATTCAGTGATCCCTGAGAAGGAAACCAATTAATTATTAAATGGCATAGTTCCTCTTTTGTCTTTGTGGAGAAGGAAATTTGCTTAACTGGGGGTAAATATACAGGGCTGAAACTCAAACACTGGAGAAGAAACAGGGAATGCCTTGAAGAATATAGCATGGTGTCCCGGTCTGATTTATTAGATACTGATACTCAATCTTATAGATGCTAGTCCAACTCATATTTGAATTTGGTGGTCATCAAGATTTTTTTTAAAAAAAATAAGTTTTGTACCACAGCATTTTGCCCTGTTAAATGTCCTTGCCCATAAAAATAGCAATAGCAATAGTATAGTACTAGCATTAGCACTAGAATTTAGATTTATATACCTCTCCATAGTGCTTTACAGCACTTTATGAGTGGTTTACAATGTCAGCATATTGCTCCCAACCATCTAGGTCCTAATTTTAGGTCCTAATTTCAAAAGGATGGAATGCTGAGTCAACCTTGAGCCAGTCAGGATCGAACTGCTAGCAGTGGGCAGAGTCAATCTGCAATACTGCATTCTAATCACTGCACCACCACCGTTCCTGGGTAGACCTTCAATTTCACCATCACAGTCTTTTTTGCCCACCTCCTATGGATGTCTCTGCTTGTAAGCATAACAAAGTGATATCTTCTAACCACTTTTTCAAAATTTTCTTCAACTTATGTGTGTTTGTGTGTGTGAGTGTGAACTAGTTTGAAAGACCCAAATACCAGATTGGAATTCTGTCCTACAAAATGGACAATAAAGCAGACCAAAGGTAATGGATTTGTTCTCATTCCTTGACCACGATTTTTCTTCGCGTGCTCCAGTGGGATTGTTGTTTGATTTTGATTTTGAAGGTTTAAGACAATAATATGGCAATAACTAGCATTGGTGAGGGGTTGAACTATATAAGTGAATATGTAGCAAGTATCTTTTTTCTGTTCAAATCCTATTATTTTGGAAGATTCTCGATGGAAGCCCAAGATTTTGATCAGCTCTAAATTGTTCATGACTTATCCATCATTTCATTAGTAACATCACATTAAACTTATTTATTACAATATTTTCAGGAAGTCACTTTTGAACAAATTAAAGGGGAAGGTTTTGATCATGGTCATCTTATTAATTAAGGGGGGGGGGGCGACGAATAAAGGAACCAAAATTGAATTTCCAAGCATACAATGCTGCTAAAATTGAAGGAAAGAATGAATTATGAGGATCAGCATAATCAGATATGGAAGCTTTTGATTTTCAGAGTTAAAAGATGTTAAATGCAGTTCAGATGAAGTAATAACCCATGAAGGAAACAAAACTTTTCAAAATGATAAAATGCTACAGTCTACTGATCAAGGAAGAATGATATGTTTTACTTAAATCCTCTATAGAAAATAGATTTGCCCAACAAATCAGGTGCACTAAAAAGCCAGTGGTCTGCTCTCCTTTTATTAGATTAATGATATGTTTATACAATGTGGCTATGTGAATATTATTAGCTATGTCACCCAATTTCATAATGAGCCAGACTGAAAGATACATTTAACAATATTCTAAGCTGGGCCATTGACCCATACATCTTAATGCCCTTTTTATAACTGGAGTCATAAAATAATTTCCCCGGGGTGGTGGGGGAAAAGGGAGGAAGAAGAAAAGGAGAAAATATTAGTTCCCAATGTTATCATCCAGTGGTTTTAAGAATCTATAACGCTTCTGTGGTTGCAGACTTAGACTGTCTTAGACATATATTGCCTGTCTGTCTGAAGGCACATTTAGACTTCATATTACACAGTCTTGGATTTATACTAGGGGTGGGAAGCAATGCTCCTTTGCATCATTGAGGTGAAAATCAAAGTGAGGCTGATAAAATTGATCACACGCTTCATCCTAGTGAAAGGGGGCCCTTCCCATGCACTCCAATAATTGTAAGTGAAAAGGGGCATCAATTAAAAGCTTCACAGGGCAAACCACCCCTATTTTATTTGGTGCAAACATCATTTAACAATTTTCCAAAGTTCTCCTTTTTTAGGAATTTAAAACAGAAATCAAAAATGTTTTTCCTACAGTATCATAGCTTCTGTCTCTCGTTTTACATTTGGAAGTACAGGTCACAGTAACCTTAGGAAAAAATAAGGAACAAGAACAAGAAACTGCCTTAGGGTGAGTCAGGCCACAGAGCCTTTTCAGTCCTATCTGGAGATACCAGGTCAAGTCTCGGACCTCCTGAAAGAAACTGAAGTTTTATGCCATATATAATGTAATGGAGTTTTATAAAACGAATCACCCTTAAATATCTCTAATTTTAGAAATAGTGTGCACTGGCAAAGGCCAAGATTTTCTCAGTGGTAATGTATGGCTAGGAAAATTGGAGCATCACAAAGGTTGAATGAAGAAAAATGATGTAGAAAATTGGTGAGACTACTTTGGCTTACAAGAACAAGTCATTCATGCTAGATGAAGTTTAAACAAGACTTGGAGGGACATGATTTGTTGATGGGGTGGCATGCCTTTTTATGGTATAAAGGAATAAAAATACAGGGGTACTTTAGAAGGCACCAGATATGAGAAGCTTTATTGTTGAACTGGGAGAAAGTTAAAAAACATTATTATTTGAAGATTCCAGTCTGGGTATCTACAATTGAAGCTTTTTCGTATTCAGTAATATTTAAAAGGGAACAAATTGTTAGATATAGTGAACTATTGGATGAAAAGAGTGAACTCAAATTAAAGCAAGAACTAGAAGATCAGGGATGTAAGATGGATTGGTTTTCATACATGCAAATACGCTCTAGATATGAAGAAGATCTCAAACAAGAAGGTTTCTATAATGCTTTGACTAATTTAGATAAGATTTTAATGGGTTCTGATGATCATGTAATTAAAAAATTATATGGATATTTATTAGAGATAAAATTGGAAGAAGAATAAGTTAAAGAATCAATGCTAGCATGGGAGAAAAATTTTGGTCATGGTATTGATTTAGAGAAATGGCAAAAATTGTGGTCGCATAACTATAAAATGACAATGTCTACAGCATATATAAGGAGAACTTGTGTAAGATGTTTTACAGGTGGCATTTACCCCCAACAAGGATAGCCAGAATGTTCAAAAATAAATCGGAGAAATGTTGGAAGTGTCATCAGACTCCAGGATCTTATTAACATATTTGGTGGACATGTGCAGAAGCTAAGAGATATTGGACTACGATACACATGTGGTTGGAAAAAATGATAAAGAGACATAATGACTTTAAACCAGAGATATTTTTATTAGGGATCCGACCAGAGACATATAATAAAAAACTGCAATACTTAATTGTGAATGTTTTAACAGCGGCTAGAATTGTATTTGCTAAAAACTGGAAAGGAGAAAAGTTACCTACTGATGATGAAGTCATTAAGAAAATGTTGGATTGTGCTGAAATGAGTAAATTGACATTTGAAATTAGAGAACAGGAAGATAAACAATATTATTTGATATGGGATTTGTTTTATCAATGGTTACATAATAAAACATGGAGATGAAATATGAAATATGAAGTTGATGTAAAGATAAAATATGTAAAGTTCTTTTTCATGGGAAATAAGCTTTTGTCATATATTGATACTTTGAAGATGGGATTGAGCACAAAAGAATGTTAACCAATTGACACACTGTCTGTAATTGTTTGGAATGATGATAGTTTTATGTTATGTTTTTGTTTTAAAATAAAAAAAAATATTCAAAAAAAAAAGTTTAAACAAGAGTCCTCACTAGAAGCACTAATAGTGAACTTAAAGCTTTGATATTTCAGATGCATTATGCAAAAGGAGAGGAGAGGAGAGGAAAGTTAAGGAAAGTTAAGGAAAGTTAAGGAAAGGAAACTGGAGGTAATCCTAGTATTTGGAAAAAGCGAAGATAAGCAGAAGCAAGATTTCACAAGTGGTTTCGCCATTGGTTGCTTCTTGGAGCTGAGAAAGAGTGACTGGCCCAAAGTCTGGCTTTCTGCCTAAGGCAGGACTAGAACCCACAGCCACTTGACTTCTAGCCTGATGCCTTAACTACTATCCCAATGTGGCTTTCAACAAGAGCTTACAAGAACTCAAAGACACAGTCACTAACATTGATTGTTGGTTCAAAAAAGTGGGCACAGGCTCAATGACTGAATTTAATGAAGCAGATTAGGTAACTGCTTAAGGCAAGGATGTTGAAACTTTAGGTCTGCAAGTGTTGCAAACTAACATCTCCAAACAGGGGCAGTCATGATGAGAAATTCTGGAGACCTGGAGCAATATTTGGGTAGCAGCAGGTTTCTTATCCTTAGCTTAAAATTTTCATTGGGATCAGCAAGAATAGTATTCAACATCAACTGGATTGCACTTATTGCTTTCAGAACTGGAAAAAGAAAGAAAGAAGGACAGTAAGAAAAAGAGAAGTCTAACATTTAATATAAAAGTAGAATTAAACTGTAAAAATTCATTTTTAAGCAGATGTCCTATATGGCTTGCTTTAGAAAACTGTGCGTGAATTGCTACAATATGAGTAAATAACACTGACAGTAGTGCAGATATTACAACAATAGGAATAGTAGATGGAGATTCCTTATGATAGCTCACTATTCTACTAAATAAAATAGTTTTGTAAGCTTGCATTAGAGACACCGACATTTCAAAGAAAAAAAAAGTGTGATTGAGTAGAATTCCCAATATGAAAAGAGTTCATTTAATAGCTGAATTGCAATTGACAATAAATATATTTTTAAGCTGGCCTTTTCTTTGTTATTAACTTTGCTTTCTGCATGGTACTAGAGAAAACCCAAGAGACAGAAAGAGAAGCTGAAAGAATGAATCTCAATAGGACCAATGGAGCTAAAATAAAAAATGCAATATTTTAAAACTCATTCTGTGCTTTCTCTTTCCAAAAGGCAGCGCTCAAATGATAAAGGATGAAAAAGAAACAAAGCCTATTGTCTTTGTTCTGTATGCATTTCTCCATAAATTTCTTTTATTCATCCAGTGCCCCATCACATTCTGATCAGTGGCTTATTTTCTCCATATATATTGTCATTCCACCCCCACCCCTATCAGTGGACACCTTCACCTGGGTGGGGGGGGGGAGGAATGACAAAAGCAGCATTATGGTATTTTCCTGTAAGCCTCACCCCTTTTGACAGGTAGTCCTTGATTTATGACCACAATAGAGCCCAAAATTTCTGTTGTTAAGTGAGACATTTGTTAAGTGAATTTTGCCCCATTTTACGACCTTTCTTGCCACCGTTGTTAAGTGAATCACTGCAGCTAACAACAACCTTACCGTTGTTAAGTGAATCTGGCTTCCCCTTTGGCTTTGCTTGTCAAGAAGTCTCAAAAGTTGATTCCATGACCTTGGGATACAGGAATGGTCATAAATATGACCCGATTGCCAAGTATCTGAATTTTGAACATGTGATTATGGGGATGCTGTAAAGGTCATAACCGTGAAAAATGGTCATGTCACTTTTTCCTGAACGGTCACTAAACGAACTGTTGTAAGCTGAGGGCTACCTGTATGTCGTGTCATTGCATGAGTATATGAAAAGGACAAAGTTCCTGTAAATGCTCACGCTGAAACAGATGAATTACTCTCTATTGCTAAATAGTATTTTATTTATTGTGAATTAACCCAGGTGAGTCCATACAGGGCACATGTAAAATTTCTGTGGTCTACTTCTAAACATCTCTAGTTTTAAAAGAATTAAGCCTTTGATATCTCACAACACTGAAAGCCATTAGCCAAAATATTAAGGATTGAGCCAACCTTGGGAAGATCTCTTTCACTTACGTAGCATACAGATGATACCTGAGATTGGTTCAACATGTTTTTGAACAGGTAACTTTCGTGTCCAAGATAATATATTCTATGAAATGACTATGTTCTACTTTGCAAAGCTTGGGTGAATACTGCAGAGCCTGTTTGGCTTTTCCATCTTGCTAGATTGACCAAAAGCTTTGATGAGTCATGGCAGAGAGTGTATCTCTCTCCCTTCTCCAGCAACTCTTTCTAAACCCCGAAGAAGTCTCTTCTTAGGAGCTGTACCTTGACAGATTTCACAAATGATGAGGGGAAGCGCTGAAACAAAATGAGGTACTTCGTTGAAGCAATTTGCCTTGCCTCTTTCCTTTGATGAAGAGCACTGGGTCATCTCCATAGAACATCTCCATTTGTTGAATCAAATCCTGGTTTAGTTTATGTAGAAGAAAACGGCGAACTAATACACTGTAAGCTTTTATTTCTAAAGACTTGCATCACTCAATTCCATATGAAATCCCATATGAAATTCTATTCCTTTAAAAAGCAACTAATGAACTTATCTCGTGTCATTAGGAAATTCATACGAGGTCTACCTGAAAGTATTATCCACAGAGACATTTTCAAGTTTCAGTAGAACCATTGTTGCAGAAGACTCCCAAAGCAACTGAAGTAACTCCTATGCCTTCTACTAATTTACTGATACTGTGTACGACCAAAAAGATGTATACTATTAATCTGAACTGAGGATGTGCAATACTATTGCTGTGGCCCAGTCTGGTGGTTCCGCTGGGCTAAAAGAGCGAGGCTGAAGTCCCAAACTCTCCAAGAACATTTGGTGGGCATGGGCAACTTAATGTCACTGATTTCATCACATGACACCCCCCCCAGCCACGCCTATCCAGATGGCGATGGAGAAAAAAAAATGGTCCTTTTCTGGCTGGACACGCATATTTGTAGTTAATTTTAATGTCTTTACGTGTTGCCACAAAGTAGAGTATTTCAGGGAAGCATTTATTTCATCCGCTGGTGTCGATCGAGGAATTACAGGTAATGTTTGTCTGAAATCTCCTGCAAGCAATATTAATGCGTTTCCAAATGGTGTGAGATTTTCATGCATAACTTGCAATGATCGATCAAGAGCCTCGAGCGATTTTTTGTGCGCCATTGTGCATTCATCCCAAACAATAAGTTTGCATTTCTGCAATACTTTTCCCATGCCGGATGCTTTGGAAATGTTGCATGTGGGAGTTTCAATGAATTGCATGTTCAATGGCAATTTCAAAGCGGATTGAGCAGTTCTTCCACCTGGTAGCAATGTTGCAGCTATTCCGGACGACGCAAGAGCTAAGGCTATGTGATTTTGGGATCGAATTGCTGCTAGAATCAATCTAATTAGGAAAGTTTTACCAGTTCCTCCTGGCGCATCTAAGAAGAAGATTTCTCTAATCCCGTTATTGACAGTTTGCAGTATTTGATGGTAAATGCCTTTTTGCTCAAGTGTTAGTTTAGGAATATTTGATTGCAGATATGACAAAAGATCACCTGTGTTGTAATTTTGTTCACGACGCAATTCTACATCGAATGAAGCATCAGCAGATCAATTTGGTGATGGCATTCCCAATTGATTGAGAACTTTGTTTGCAATTTCTAAGCACAAATCTTCAATCATTAGCAATGCTTCGTTGTAGATTTCTGCTGTGAAATCCATGTTCATATTTGAATTCTCCTTGCATATTTGATGTAAAATATCTTCAGCCATGTGCGACTTATATTTGTCCCATAACTCTGTTGGAGATGAAGGAGAGCAGGCGGTCAATATGATTGCAAACAATGCACGAATTTGATTGGGATGTGATGTGTTGCACACATCATTAATGCATACATCCCAGTGTTGGTCGTTCATCAATAAATTCATAAATCTCAGTAAAAACACAACTGCAGCTGTGGTGTAGTATGTTTCCTCAGAGAACAGAGCAACAATTTTTATAGCATTTTTAAACATGTAAATGTATGTGCTACCTGACTCTTCTGTATCTGGACTGCTGATATTTTTTGTTGATATATTTTGGAATTATACCTAGTGAAAAATTTGTGATTTAATTTTCAAAATTCATGTGGTAAAATGTTCATTTTCTTTCATGGCATTGCCAAGATTTGTTACTAAGTGTTTTATCTATCCTGGAAATTATTGATGGAGTGACATTTCATAACCAGTCTGCTTTTCCCCAAAATTCCCTTCATATGTGCTTCCTATAAGTATTCAGGTATATATGTGCAAATGCCCATTTTTAGACATTTCATTCAGTAAAAACACAACTGCAGCTGTGGTATAGTATGTTTCCTCAGAGCAACAATTTTTATAGCATTTTTAAACATGTAAATGTATGTGCTACCTGAGTCTTCTGTATCTGGACTGCTGATTTTTTTTGTTGATATGTTTGGAATTATACCTAGTGAAAAATTTGTGATTTAATTTTCAAAATTCATGTGGTAAAATGTTGGTGCGTTGGTTTTACGTCCAGCAGATGGCGCTGTTTTTCAATGTTTGTCAATGTTTGTCAATGTCTTTCAATGTTTTTCATGTTTTTACCTGTCACAGGTGTGACATGTATATAATATAGGTATATAAAAACATACCCGTAGTCGAATGCAATGTTGTGTCAAAATTTGAAAGCAATCGGTGAAGAACTTTAGGAGATGTGCGGTTATGTACAAACGGACATTTACATTTTTATTTATATAGATGTGCAGTGGCTTTTATGAAGGGTATACCTGAATTTAGAGTAGGCACATTTCAATTCAGAAGAGAATGAGAGGGTGGGGGAATCGTAGAATAGGATAGGATAGGATAGGATAGGATAGGATAGGATAGGATAGGACAGAACAGAATAGAATAGGAATAGAACTTTATTGTCACTTTAAATGTACACTAATCAGTATACATTAAAATGAAATTTCATTGCATTCAGCTCTCAAAATATAACCATTATACATATACCCACATACACACATATGACAGAGAGAATGTAAAAAACAGGAAAACCCCATTACCTTTTTAAAGAGGAAACAGAGACCAAAATAAGCATAGGACAGAGTTTATTCACTTTGCAAAGGGCCTTTCTCTCTGGAGGAGAGAAAAGACGAAAAGAAAACAAATTACACGGGTTATATAGTCTTCAGGATACATCAGAATACACGTCAATAAAGTCCCTTGGGAACCAGTTTCAGATCTTATATAACATATGTAGTACATGATCCACCCTGGAAATTCCCCAATTCCCAACAGAAATACCCCTCAAAAATATCAATTGCATACTTCCCTTTTCCTAGAACAGACAAACCTTAAAACAATCTCATTTCAGTACTTTTCCCAGAACATCAGTTTCCGTCAAAACAACTGCATGATACATATTTCCTTCAAGGTAATCATTTCAGAAAATCCTTATTATGTTCTTTTTGTCTAGTTATATAATCAGGTTATACAAGGTAAAATAAGGCACTTAAAATGGCGTAACTCAGGTTATGCTTTTACAGGAATAATTTTTATATCTCTCACAGAGAAACATCACAGTTTTGTTTGAACGTATACATATACAAGGCGGTGGGGGGAAAAAAAGAATCCTGTGAATTTACAAAAGGGATGGCATAAGGAACAAAGCTATTACAGAATATAGTAGTGCTGCTGAGTACTGAATTTTTATTTCTGTAAGCGTCCTGGAATCACAGTGAGGTGAGTTGGGCAGCCCTATACATTTTCTTAATAAATACATAAAAACAGTGGAGAGATAGATGAAAGAAATAAGAAGCAAAAGGGTGTGGAAGTTCACAGAAGATGGTTGTAATAGTGCATGGAAGAAGAGATCCTCGAATTGCGGTGGTACAAATTAGCAGAATCCTATGCCAAGCCCCATGCCGTGCAGTATCCTCCAATATCATCCAGGAGATTTCAAGAGGGATGGTTTTAAGTTCCCATCTGGCTTCCCTGCTGCCTCACCAGGCTCCTTGCCATAATGCTCTCTGGTTTCCTTGAGACAATTGCAAAGTCAGTTCATGACCACCTGAGGGAAACCATACCATCTGGAAACACCCAGAGAAAGATGCTTCGCAATTCTGATGTGGTTTCACTGAACTAGAACACATTGGATAGTTTATGAGAAATCCAATGTGCCAGTAAAACTACCCGCTCCACATAAACCTCTATGAGCCATCAGAAAGTAAATGGAATGATGATATGAACTGTTTATTGAAATGACTGAGGGTTGCCAGATACGGCATTACTAAGTTAACATTTTGGTTACTGAGTTATAAAGAACATTAAGGAATCTGCGTAGCTTCAGAAAAGCTGGAAAAAAATGCATTGCACTTTGATTGCACCCACAGTTTGAAAGGGAAAAATTTTGGAGTGGAAAAAGAAACCCATTTCACAATCTCTTGACTAATTATGAACCAGGCTCCAAATGTTATGAAGTTCAAACTCAGCTCATAATTACTTTAGCCCATACTTAGCAAAAATGTGACAGACATGGAAAAGGCTTCTCTTGGCACTTTGACAATGCCCCACAAGAGCTAATGGCTGTTGGGCTTTCACAGTTTTTAGAGCTAGTCTTACTAATGTTCCAGAGATGGCGGGAAATTATTGTTGCCAGCGATTTTTGTTTCTTGTTGCAGGTAGTCCTCAACTGATAATTGTAATAGGGACCGAAAAATTAATAATTGAGAATTAAGCGAGGCATCCCATGACCACACCCAGTTTGATGACCTTTTAAGCCACAGTCATTAAGCAAATCACCATGGTTATTAAGTGAGATATCAGGTGACCATGACTTGCAACAATTCCTGCTGGCTTCTCCATTGACTGTTTGTTGGAAACAAGCAGGGAGGACAGTGATCACATGACCGCAGGGTTGCTGTGAAAGTTATGAGTGCAAGTACTGGTCATAAATCACTTTTCTGATACTGTTTGTAATTTCAAACAGTCACTAAACAAATGGTCAGAAATCAAGGACTACCTATGTTCTGTAAGTCAGGAGCATCGGGCTTTGTTACTCTAAATGACCAGGGACAAATTATCCAACTTCACATACATTATGAGAAGAACTCACTGTCTGGAGAAAACTCTACTGCTGGAAAAGGTGGAAGGAAAGAAAGTAGAGGACGACAAGTAGCAAAGTGGAGAGACTCAATTACAGTGAAGATGAGTGCACTATTGGAAGGACCATATTAGGGACATATTGTCATGGAGAAACCAATCTTTGTGGTTACTAACAGAACAACAACCTGATAGCATATAATCATCAGTCAGTTATTGATAAATATGAAGGAAGCTGTAGTGATGGTAGTAATGATGAAGAAAGTGGTTAGGGAGACCTTGGTTTATTCTATTATACAGCTTTTATTCATTAGGACTTCACCTTAGTGAGCAGAAAGCTATACAATATGAGGAGGAGGTTCTGAAAGGAAGGGTTTCCTGGCTTGGGCACAATCGCAAAGGCAGTAAGAACTAGAACATGGATGGGCCTGACTATGAATTAATCATATATTGTGTTTAGATGATAGCCTTATATCCCACATTAATTCATCCCCTTAATAAACTGCCATCTCAATTAACCGTGCTAGAAAATCATGCCTATTCTTCTGGATTTGAAAGCAGTCCTTGGTTGATCAACTGAATATGGAAAAATACACATCATGATATTCTTAACCCTCCCCCTTGAGTAGTTCCATGTGTAGTTTTTCATCCTGTTGCAATATCTATCCAGCATTAACATAAGCTACGATACACATCAAATCAGCATGAATTAGAGCTTTTGAGGCACATGTCCTGTGGAAACTATTGCTTTTTTGTTGATTTTATTTATTTTATTTTATTATTATTTTATTAATCATATTTCTATGCCGCCCACTCTCCGAGGACTCTGGGCGGCTTACAACAATCGACAGTATATTAAATAGCATATTGCCCCCAACAATCTGGGTCCTCATTTTACCCACCTCGGAAGGATGGAAGGCTGAGTCAACCTTGAGCCGGTGAGATTCGATCCGCTGATCTGCTGAACTAGCAGTCAGCTGAAGTAGCTGCAGTACAGCACTCTAACCACTGCGCCACCTTGGCTCAAGTGATGTAAAATGAATGAGTGATTATGTAAGGCTACCTTACCTGGAGCAAGCAAACACATTTTTTTTTCAATCACAATGAATGTAAAGATATGTCAGCTGTTGGTTTTGGAAGGGAAGTTGTTGAGGCTGATACAGTGCAGTGTGGACTTACCGAAATGCTTATTACATGATGCCGAATTCACATCAACAATAGTTCAGCCTGTGCTTAATCTCTTATTTATCGCTACATTCACTTCCTTCCCAGATTCTATTCTTTCTATTCTGTTGGTGTTGGATGCCTTCCCAGGTCTGTCTATCTCTTCTTAAACAACTGACTGCCCAAGGAGGTTTCCATTGTTAAAAAAGATCCACAGCAAGGATTTTTGAAAGCTTGTACAAATCTCGCACCGGACCATATAGAATGGTAACCAAGATGGTACAAGATAAATAAGTATTTTTTAATTTTTTAAAATTTATTTTTCAAGACCGTATTAGGTAATAAGTATAAACATGGATTGGATACATAAAATAGATACAAATATATTGCACATGGGATTTCTCTCGCATTGGTGTGGCTTGTTGATGTTCCTGAAACAGCCATACCAAAGACAGTACTCCCGTTAAGATTACTACTGAGCTAGGACACATTTTCAGGCCTAACATACAAGTAATATTCTAAGACTTCTTTCAACAATAACTGCATCTGATGCTGAGAGCCAGAATTTCATCAAACTGGAATTCCACGGAGAAACAGAAATACAGTTTATTTCTGTATTTTCCCTTCTGTTTTATTGTGCGATCATTGTTGATAAAAGCAAAGGGCTTATGCTTATTTTTCCGAACTTAAGGGGGGAAAAAAAGCTGATAATATACGTGGCAACTAGGCCAGTACCACGGCTGAGGGTCATTATAGCTTTTTAGAAGGCTCTTTCCTGCACTTGAAAGTCAATGTTAAGAACCTACCTACCGCTTATGGCCCTCAAACAGCATCCTCAATATGACATGACTCAAGGGCAGGTTATATTCACCATTTACTCTTATTATTCCCCATAACCTTGGACAAGATACCTGAAGAGTTCCATGCTGGAAAAGACAGCTTTAAAAAATATAGGAAGTTAATACAGTGGCTGCTTGGCTTCATGAAGAGAAATCATATTTAAAATGGAAAAACATGGTACAAGATTCATTTACGACATGCAGTATGCTTCATCCCAATATTTTGCACTTGCACGTTGAGGTCACGACATATCAGATTGATGTCATTCAATCATTATTGTGCAAATCCTCTTGGCCACCCCGCCTGCCCACTGACATATGCCCATGTGATCTGCATTCTGTTCTTCCGTGAATTCAGCCTAGGATAGCATATTCAGGATTCCCCCCCGTTTTTTTTTTCCCCCTCTCAGCAATTTTACAAACTAGATTTGCCCCACAAATTTTCTGACAAGACTTTGATCAATACACTGGAGAGGCTGGATCAAGAGCTAAAGAAGACTTAAATTTTTAAACTCACTTACCATGCCTTTTACATCTATAGTATTAGGAACAAATGATTCCAGAAGCAGTAATACTGCAAACACAGTGATACTGTAACACTGATTGTGTGCAAACATAGTGAAGAGGAAAGGGTGACAAATTAAAAAACAATATTCAGAATTACCTTTCTGGTGTAGATGTATACTGCTGGAGTGCTAGAACGAGCAACTCTAAAAGTATGTCATAAGCTGGAGGGCTGTGTATAATTTTAAGGCTTGTTATTATTATTAAACATTTATGTAGCTCTTTAATTTGCATATTTAATTGCATGTAATTAACACCACTCACATATCCAGTCCGCCTGAATCTCTCAGATACCAAAGTGGAGATAGCAGGCAAGTTTTTCATATTTTTACATATCTGCCCTCAGATATTTCTCTAAAAACTAAGTTGAGCTTTCAAAACTGGTGACGGGAAGCATTTACTATAAGAATTTTTTTTAAAAATAACTCAAAACAGTAAATTTTAAAGTATTATTTTTCTTCCTTTTTGTTACTATATTTTCAAACCAAATCATACAATGATAAGGACTTTTTTTTTTTAAAAGAGAAAACGTTCCAGGTTCTCATATTCTAGATGCTTCTTAGTGATTTGAGGTCATGGACTTATTCAGGGTTGCCTGTTGCCTATAACTGAATTATGATATTTTAAAGTCTATTGTTTAAAAATACAAACACATGGACATGTACTTGCTGTCTTTCAAGGTGAATTCATACCTGCATTCATCATTTATTGTTCCATATGTAGATTAGTGTATTCATCACCAATTAAAAAGGAAAATAAGTTAGCAAGTATATAAACATGACCGAAACAGGAAACAGACTGATTTCCCCATTCATGCTTTCAAAATCTGTCCCCAGCTTAAAAACTGTATATAATAATCATTATCTCCCAGGGTACAAAGGAGTGTTAGTTGAGTTTGGACCGGACCTGCTACATTGAGAAGTGTGCAACAGCTCCAACAAGAAAGAAAGTGTGTGTGTGTATGAATGTATGTGAGAAATCAATCACTTTTCTTTCCTTGTCACATCTTCCAACCATGCTGCTAATGGACCAAATTCATGGGGTTTAGGGGGGGGGGAAAGGTGGTGAGTTGAAGACTTCTTGGCAGGAAGGAAGTTGAGTGGATAAAAGAGTAGGTGAGCTGAGAATTAATCTCTGGCTTTGATTGAAGCAGGAGACCATGTAATACTCCAGTGAGAAATGCAGGAATTTAATCTCATTCCTGCAGGCTCACCATCACTTGAGACTATTATGCATGTGTGAACCAGAACAGTCATGGTGAAAAGAAACAGCAGCAGAATAACAGCTATGCTGGGTTGATTGCCCCGCTGTTGTACACTTGACTATTTTCATTTGCTAAAGGCATTCCTATTTTGCTGATCCATGTTGTATATGCTAAACAAATCAAGATTAATCTGGAGTCTTTTAATAAAATGGGATGCTCTGGCATCAACAGTATTCATCGAGCATTCTATATCTCCAGGTTCCTGTCAGCGACATGTCACCTGCAATGCAAACAGCAGAAAAATATGAAATAATAATTTCATACATCATCTATGTGAGCAGGAGGCAGTCAAACATTCAGTCCAAATTTAAACTGCTACTGTGCAATAAAGCAAATACCATCCAAATAATATTTCAAATGATTGAAAGGCTTTTGATTTCGAAGTGTATTCTCTTAAGCTAAGTGGTCCCCAAGACCATCTAGAAAATTCAATTGTTTCATTTTAAAATGTTTCTGCCCCAAATTATATCAAATCCTAATGTTTCAGTGGAAACACATGGGATTGGATTGCTGAGTGGGCGCCCGATCGCAAAGAAAAAATCTAATTTTCTGATGGCATTTCCTCATACTGTCTCAAAAGGGATAAAATTTTAATGGATGATTTTCTGAAGCAAGTCACCAGTCATTGTGCTGGGAAGATGTGCAGAGCGAGTTTCCTGTGTGGCAGTGGAAAAAAAAATATTGACTGAAGAATGCTAGAAATAAATCAAACTATGTAATTGAAGCCATAAAAGAATTTATTCCTGTAACATGTAAAACTCTATTGTAAAAAGCATGTTTTATACTGTTTATAAGATCATTCTCTTGCTTGTTGATTGATTATATGCTATCAGGTTGGTGCCAACTTTCAGTGGTCACAAAGATAGTCCTTCTCCAGGATGATCAGTCCTCAAACAGGCCCTTCAAGGTAACAATTGCCACCATCATCAAGTCCAAGCACTTTGTTGCTGATTGTTTTTTTCTTCCTGTCCACCTTTCCCCTTATTGTACATTTCTCAAGAGAGTCTTTGTGTAATGTGTCCAAAATAGGATAAGCTGAACCTGATCATTTGTGTTTGGAATGAGGACTCTGGATTCATTTATACTATGGTCTATTATTTGGTTTTCTAGGGTATCCTCAAGTCACCCTATTTCTTTAAAGTTCAACTTCCACTTTCACAGAGTGTCAAGGGAAAACAATTGGGTGCATCATTTTGATTTCTGCACAGACATACCATGTTTTCCCGAAAATAAGAACCTGTCTTATATTTTTTTGAACCCTGAAATAAGCGCTTGGCCTTATTGCCATGCGCTCAAAAACCTGATTGGGCTTATTTTCAGGGGATGTCTCATTTTGGGAGAAACAGGATATCAAAGCATTTTTATTGTGGTATACCCAGCCATAGCATATTTCTTGGTTGCTGATTCCTTTACTTTTCATAGCTGATTATAAAATGTGGAAGTATTCCATTCCGTTCCATTCCATTCCATTCCATTTGACATATGTAGCCACCCATTTTATACACAAAACAAAACAAAAATTAAACAATCATAAAAAGCATCTCCAGAAAACGCACTCTGACATCAAAAACAACTTTATTGTGCATCAGCCTCACTCTATCCTAACACTTTTGGGAAAAGCCAAGTCTTCAAGGCTTTCCACAAGGCTCAAAGGGTCAATTTGAAGGCTGATTGCTGTGGGATCACTTCCTACCCAGCCTATTTACATGTTCCACAGTCCACAGTCCACACCAAGGGTAAATATAAAATTACTGTTCAATACAGCATCTGAAGGAATTGGTAAAATCTGGATGTTTCAAGCGAACCAGTAAAAGGAAGAGGAGTTATACAGGTAGTCCTTGAGTTACGACCACAATTGAGCCCAAAATTTATGTTGCTAAGTGAAACGAGCGAGTTTGCCCCATTTTACGACTTTGCTTGCCATCATTGTTAAGTGAATCACTGCGGTTGTTAGTAACATGGTTGTTAACTGAATCTGGCTTCCCCATTGACTTTATTTGTCAGAAGGCCACAAAAGCTGGTCACATGATCTCAGGACACTGCAACTGTCATAGAGATGAACCACTTGCCAAGCAGATGAATTTTGATCATGTGACCATGGGAATGCTGTGACGGTCATAAGTGTGAAAAAGGTCATAAGTCACTTTTTTTCAGCGCTGTTGTAACTTTGAATGGATGCTAAATAAACTGTTGTAAGTCAAGGACTACTTGTACCTGCAAATTGCAGTCGTACACTTTCTCCCTCTGAGGTGATTGCTAAACTGTGCTTATGCAGTTTTGCTTTGAAAATGGGGGCTGTTCAAAGGGGACTGTAGACGGTGATTGATAGACGGTCTTGAGTTCAAATAAATCCTTCTATAGCAGGGATGTCAAACTTGATTTCATTGAGGGCCACATCAGGGTTGTATTTGACCTCAGGGTGGGTGTGGCAGGGTGGGCGTGGCCAGCTTGATGTAACTTGTGTTAGGGGCGTCTGTAGTCGCCCGAGCACTCTGCCAGCAAAAACAGCTCCTGAGTTCTGTTTTCAGCCGCGACCAGAGGTGGGTTCTAAAATTTTTTACTACCGGTTCTGTGGGCATGGCTTATTTTCTGGGCATGGCTTGGTGGGGGATAATGTGACTGGGTGGGTGTGGCCAACTTTTTTTTTTTTACTTTTAAAAGCATTTTTTCTACAACCTTAAGAGGTTGCACAAAAATATGCTTTTAAAAGCCTCTGACCATCAGGCAACTCAGCTGGGATTGTCACAGGCTTTTAAAGGCATTTTTTTTCATACAACCTCTTTGGCCAAAGAGATTGTAGAAAAAATGCTTTTAAAAGCCTCTGACGATCCCAGCTGACCCGTGCGATCATCAGAGGCTTTTTTTTTTACTTTTAAAAGCATTTTTTTGGCCAAAGAGGTAGTAGAAAAAATGCTTTTAAAAGTAAAAAAAAAAGCCTCTGATGAGGTGGGCAGGGTAAGCGAGCGGCAACCGGGCCAGGGACCAGTTTGGGGGAGTGGCCAGCCAGTGTTATTACCGGTTCTCTGAACTACTACAGATTTTTACTACCAGTTCTTGCGAACTGGTGAGAACCGGGAGCAACCCACCACTGGCCGCGACAGCCTTCTGCATCCTCTGCCAGTGAAAACGGAGAGCAGGGAAGCTGCGCACAGCCCCCGTGAGCTCCGTTTTCACTGGCAGAGGGTGGCAGGAGACTGTTGCGGCTGAAAACAGAGCCTGGGAGGGTTGCACACGGCCCTCCTTAGCTCCGTTTTTGCTAGCAGAGGCACCACGGGCCAGTTCTTTGCTGTTTCTAGGCCGGCCCCGTGGGCCAGATCTAAGCACCCCGTGGGCCAGATCCGGCCAAGAGGCCTTGAGTTTGACAGCCCTGTTCTAAAGCATCATCCCAGTCTCAAGAAAATTTAGAAAAGAAAAAAAATGCACTGCATCTCATTCTTATCTTTTTCAATACTAGTTCTTTCCCATGAACTAGTGAACTCAGCTGCCTGCAGAGCAGAGAGCAGAAAAGGACCGAGAAGGATAAAGTTTAGCTTCTGCACTTCCAGAAAAAGGGAATTGAGCTAGGATTGGTGGCTGCTTCATTTCAACTATGACTAAAGGTCCTAATTCCTGTTATTCTTTCCTTGAAAATCAAATGCTTAATACAACAGTAGGTGATCCCCGTCCAAGCACAAAAGCCACACTTCAAGAGGGCTGCTGACAAAATTTGCAAGATCTACTCTGAACAGTTTCACAGCAAGCCTTAAGAGATAAATTTTGCCTGGAGGAATCATATGGGATGGCACAGCAGGAATCATAGCAACATAAACAGCAGTTGTAATGCTTGTCTTTTCTCTCTCGTTGAAATAATGTGGGAAGGAAACATTTCAGCAAGGACGTTATAGACATGTCTGCAAATACTTCTTAGGCTACTATAATTAAAAGTAAAAACTTCCACTGGTCAAGCTCAGTTTCTGGCATTTGCAGATCTACATGCATGGTTTTCTTGACAATAATAAGCAAATAATTTGCTATTGACTTCTTCCAGGATTTAATACACACACACACCATTAAGTTCTTTTTTGTAACCCACAATAGAAGTAGATAGTAACAGTTGGGAGTCTAATGGGAAATATCCACTCTATAATGCTGGGTTTTCCTTTCGTGTTCCATCCAAGAGTTATCTATGTCTGGTCTTGATTAGCTTTTTCCAACTTGCCACTTGAACTGTGGGGGTCACAAGAAAGAGGGGGGGAGGAGGCTCAATTATATTTCAAAACATTTTATAAAAGCATTATTGACAGATTTAATTCCAAAAACGAAGGACAATCAGTGTACAGTAAATTGTTCTTTACAACTACCACGTAAACTGGATTTACCATGGACCACAATTTCCACAATCTGTATTATTTTACTTCTACTTACATAACAGCAGTAAAATATATTCCCTTGAGTACAGAACTAAGTTGCCACATCTGAATTCCAATCTATGATTATTCATACAAACAAGACAAGTCTTATACATCAAATTCCTTGGCAAAAGTTAGCTATGGCAATATGTGTCACTGAATTCCTAACAAGCCTCACTTTGGCTTACGTTGGTAAAAACATAGACTGAAATCTCCTGCACATTTAGCTTGGAGTAAAGACCTGAGAAACCTGGAGCATTTATTTCTGAGAAGTCTACATTAGATTTACCTGTCAAGCTTAAATCCAGCTAACATCAGCTATGAAGTAATCACTTAGAGAGCAGTAGAATTTACTACACTAATGGTTTTTTGGGTATTTATTTTATTACATCAACTTTAGCTTAGTGTCAAGTAAAATGTATATTTCGGGGAAGATATGTCTTTAGAACAGGGATCATCAACCTGGGAGTGAAATCTACTTATGTGTGCACGCACACCTTCTACGCATGTGCAAAACCTTCTGCGCATGCACAGAAGATAAAAAAACATGATTTACTGGTTAAAACCAGGAAGTAATGGCACCCGTGTGGCGATCACTACCGGATCACCGAACCATAGGGAAAAATTGCTACCAGATCGGGTGCATTTCACCCCTGCATCAACCCCAGGGTCGTGGCCCAGTACCACGCCAAGGTCCATTGGAAACCAGGCAAGTGGTGGATTAGCGGGTGGGTGCACAAAAGTCAATTTGCACAAATGGAACTTCCCGTGTGTGATTGCCCACCGTTTGCGTGGAACCATTTTTGCCCGCCACCACAGTTGTTGTCCACAGAGCCAGAAAGGTTGAGTACCGCAGCCTTAGAAGATGCCACATGCAAAAAGAAGTGAATGTGTCTCCACATTGATTTCTATCTACATCAGTGGTTCCCAATGTGGGGCCCATGCCCCACAGGGAGGCAATTTGATTTGTAATGGGGGCAATTGGAACCTTGTTTAAACCAAATTAATGGCCTTTTAGGCTTCCTCCCTGTGAGTAGGAGTTCACTTTTTGAATAGTAACAATTATATGTCACTGGGGGATGGTGGAGCATCAAGATTTTAGAGATGCTTATGGGGGGCATGGCAAAAAAAGGTTGGGAACCACTGATCTACATGCTTTTTGAGTTGTAGACCAGCACAGAAAGCTTTGAACAAAGTTTCTCAACCAGTGGCATGCAGAAATCTAGTGAGATGTTACTTCTCTTCCTCAGATTGAGAAGGAGCCTATGAGGGAGAGAGAGACTGAGAGAAAAAGGGCAGAACAAAGCAGCATTTATTAAATGTGCTGAAGCTAAGGTAATTGAACATCTGAGCAATATATTTCCAGGAATTCTGGACTGGAACCGACTCTGAAAGATTTGGGTTTAGGAATCAAAATAATATAACAGAATATAACATAAAACATAACATTTTGCCTAGTTAATCCACCAGCTCTCATTATTTGGATGCATTTCTAAATTGAAATACATATAAACTGGTGTATTTCATTAATTGAGTTTGCTTTAAGAGAATACTGTTCATAGCAGCAAATGCTGTTTTAGCCCCAGTCTCTCTCATTATTTTGCAGTAAAAATAATTATCAAGAGTATTAGTGCAATTTTTATGTCCTTACAATTTACCACAACTGATTAATGTAATAACAGCATTGCCTGTAAAATTATAAATATCCTCCTTGCCTAAAGTACGTTTATTTTGTTACTATCTTAGCGGGGTGAATGTTTTTTATAGATTATTGGATGAAACTTAAAATGAGAATGATATTTATATTATTGTTTATTTAATTTTATACTGCCCAGCTCAGCCTCACATAAGAAATCCAACTACTTTATAATCAGGCTCCTGATCCATGTGTTACTAAAGTATTATGATTGGGTGCATACACAGCCATATTTTGTTCATATCAGTGTTATTATTTCAATGATTTTAATCAATAAATTAATTCAATTAATTCATAAATTAAAATTTAATCATTTTATTTAATAACGTTGGTAGAGGAATTTGGACACATATACTGAAGTCAAGAGGCATTCCATGGTGTTTGCATTAAGACACAATTATTACTGCATAGTTGTTATCAATTTTTTAGTGATCTACAACATTCTGGAAAGAAGGTTCCTACACTTGGCCAAGATATGTATGCTATATCACTTGTACAATTTTCTTGGAAACACATCATATAAACAATAACAGGAAATTCAACCTGCAGCTGAGGTTGATTATTTAAAAGAGCTAATTAGCAATGAAGAATTTAATAATACAGTTTTCTTATTGTTTTAATACAAAGAGAAGGGAAGGGAAGGACACAAAGAAAAGGAGGGCCCAAGAAGCAATAAAAAATATATTGTTACAGACAGGATTCCAGTTAGCACAATTTTAAGACATAATTAAACCATAACTACATGGAATAATTTTACAGTTTTCTCCTTACATCAATAGAGAGAGAAATGGACACATATAGTATCAACAATCTAAGATAGTACATCTGGATTTCCAACTCTTAAAAAAAGGATTTCTTGTAGCCCCTCCATATAGAGATGAGTTTCAAGTTTGAAATACATAATTCAAACGAACATGTTTGAACCTATTGCCCTTTGAAATACACATAGCAATAGCATGGCAATAATAGAAAAAGGCTATAATATATATATATATATATATATATATATATATATATATATATATATATATATATATATATATATATATAATTTTATTTTAGATTGACAGTCAAGTATTTAAAAATATTCCTTGGGATATACAGTAAATATAGACAAAATCACTTGTCAAAGTACAGAAGTCTAACTTTAAGTCTGACTTTACCTATGTCTATACCTATAAATCTTCCTTCCTTCCTTCCTTCTTTCCATAGTCAATATTTCTTAATGTAAGATATTCCAACTCTTTATTTCATGATGCATTTATATAACTATTATATAACATTCATCTTAGTAATAATGCTCCTTTACTGTTTGCAAACAAAATGGAACAAAAGAGAACAACAGACTTCGAATAATCCAAAATACATTTAGCACTTTTAGATGCTGCTCAATATATCAAGGTATAAAATCAAGAGCTGTTTTAACTGACTATACTGCTATTTTGAAAAACCCATTTATCTTCCAGTAATTTAAATGCTTTTAAAACTTGGTTTTGACAATAAATATTAAGGGCTTTATTTGCCAATGATTGCCCACTCTCATCCAAAAGTTGTATTTGTAATTTTCAAATAATTTGAAAATTTCTCATATAAATAAGGGTCAATATTACTTTGCCATCCAAACTTTTTTTAAATGAGTCTTGTAATATTAAATAGGGATAGAACTACAGCTGGTGCCAACTCACTGCTATGATAGCAAAGGGGTAACCTGGTAATATCCTGATTGTACCCAAAGTAGTTTTTTAACTCAATCCCTTCTGTTACAAAGTGAAATTGATATCAAAATATATTTTAAAAAATGTAACTATGATGGAAGCTGCCATGCCTTGCTTCCAGGATGACAAAAAAATGTCATACTAGGATGGAATGACTTTGTCCATTAACTGTATTAATGTTATCACTTAATATTCCCCACAATAAGTACATTCTAAAATGTATCTGCCTGACAAGTTTGCCTTCACTAGATTAGGTTATTCATCATGTAGAGGTTACGTTAAGAAAATTACAAATGCACAAAATACTCCTATTAATGACTGTACTTTAAATATACTGAATTTTTTTTAAATTTTGGAGTGATGTTATCTGGATAGTTGGGAATGATTAGCAGTGGTATCATGACACAGGATGACACAATAACTACCCATTTTTTAAAGTCTTATTGAAGTATTCAGAAAGTTTCATCCTCATTTTTCAAAATCAAAATCTACATTCATTTGTCTGCTTGCTAAATTTTATACCCCGCCTTTCTCCAGAGTTCAGTGTGGCATATCTCCAATTTGTCCTTACAAAGACTCTGTGAGGTAGGTAACCTTGGAAACATCCATCATTGAGATTAGATTTGAACTTGGCACACTAAACCTAAACCTAACCCTAAACCTAACTTTAACCCTGACCAATCCTAAATCTAATCCTGACCCTAAACCTAATGCAAAAATAAATAAATTAATTAATTAATTAAAAATATTGCAGTTTTTTGCAGCCATAATGGGCTTTAATGGGTCGATCAAAAAAAAATGGTGGGAACAAAGGCCAGAGTTTGTAATATAAGTCAGGTCTTATTCTTGGTCAACTCTTGAAAACTGCATCTTGTCAGATTATGAAAAGACAGTCCATTGTTCACAGGTTTTATATGATGGAAGAAGTAGCACTAAGTGGTTGCTTTCTGAAAATTCTGTAAAGTAAGCCTATATTCTTTTGTCCACTTGGAGTTGAAGGTGTGGGAATGGGAAGAACGACATGTAACAGCCCTGCAGAGTTTTTTTGGTGCTGCTCATCTGTCTGCAGACAGATTGATAGTGAGTAGCTTTTAAGGAAATGCAGAAAATGGTGAAATGGATTAGACCCAATGTATTAAGAACTAGCAGGTTCTATGAAATATAATATGAGCCCAGCCTCTGTAAGTAATCCTGAGATAAACTACTGAAGATTTTGTTTGTCAAGGACTAGGGTGTCCGCAGGGTATAGTCTGGGTATGTATGACATCGCCTTCTGCCAATGATAGCGTTCCATTGGCCAATACGCTCCTACAGAGAGGGACTCCTCAGGGTGCCGTCGGTCAAACAATGTCGACTGGCAACACCCAGGGGGAGAGCCTTCTCTGTGGGGGCACCTGCCCTCTGGAATGAATTGCCCCCGGAGATGCGCACGATCCCCGACCTACGTACCTTTCGCTGTGCCCTTAAGACTCTATTATTTCAACAGGCTGGGCTGGCTTAGAAAATCAATTTTAATCGGGTGTTTGTAGTTTTTAATATAAGGGCCAAATTTCTAATATATTTTAAACTGTTTTTAAATTTTATAGGTATATGTGGTTTTCATATGGCTGTACACTGCCCTGAGTCCTTCAGGAGAAGGGCGGTATAAAAATTTAATTAATAATAAATAAATAAATAAATAAATAAATAAATAAATAAATAGTCAAAAAAGTTTTGGTGGTGGCTGCAATGGTGGGGTCAACTCTGACCATGTTTTATCCAGGGGTGAAATCCAGCAGGTTCTGACAGGTTCTGGAGAACCGGTAGCGGAAATTTTGAGCAGTTCGGAGAACTGGCAAATACCACGTCTGGCTGCTCCCAGAGTGGGGTGGGAATGGAGATTTTGCAATATCCTTCCTCCTGGACTGAGGTGGGAATGGAGATTTTGCAGTATCCTTTCCCTGTCATGTCCATCAAGTCATGCCCATCAAGCCACAGCACACCCACCAAGCCAGTAGTAAAAAAATTTGGATTTCACCACTGGTTTTATCTCAGTCACACTTAAAACAACAGGTGAAGCTTCAATCATACAGTTAGAGCCACCATCTTGTCCTGTGTGACCACATCCTGGTTGGTGTAGACCAGTGTTTCCCAATCTTAGCCATTTTAAGATGTGTGGACTTCAACTCCGAGAATACCAGGGCCAGCCATATTGGCTGGGGTATTCTGGGAATTGAAATCCACACAACTTAAAAATGACTAAGGTTGGGAAACACTGATGTAGACAATGTTGAGCAAAACGGACCCGAAAGATGCTGGTGGAATTTCTGGGAGTTGAAGTTCACACATTCAAATCAATGCTGAGATGGAGGCTTTGAAAAAAAATGGAATGAGTTCTTCCATCCGTTCCACAGCATGCCATATCCTTAATGCGAAAGTCACTTTCTAGCAAATACCCAGCTAATATTTGAAAAAAAGAAAAATTGAGAAAATTTGTCCATGTCTTAAGCATTTCCCCATGTCCTAGCTGCTGTGAACATATTGTGCCCATTTCTGTTTGTTTTTTAAAAGATCTCACTGGAACAGCTTGCACAACTTGCAGACTGACAGCCATGTAGACAGAAGGCTTCTGTTTATCCCAAGGGCGGCACATATGCTGGAAAAAGGCCAGCTAAAATACCAGAAAACTCTTTTGCAAATGTTATTTAGGGCTATCAAGGAAAGTTGTGATATAAGTAAGCCGCCACATGTTTTTGTTCATTAAAGCTCCTGATTGGGCTTTGCTCTTTAGGATTCCTTGAAGTACCCGACTTCAGAGAAAAACAACTTTGCTTTTAAATCTCAGATACTATTATTATACGAGGCATGGTTTCATCTTGGCATTTGCAAGTAAGGAAATAGCACACACACACACATCACATACATAATGCATTTCTTATATGAGTAAATCAGTGAGTGAATTGTAGAAAGGTCTGCAAATGGTAAGATTGTGGGAGTTGATTTAGGACGGCATTAGCTATTTATTTTAAAGTCATGTAGAGGACTGTCGTCAAACACATTTTACAGTAGTCACTTTCACAAACTGTGGCACTCATTCCTCCTCTTGATTTATTGTCCTCTGATGAGTGACAAAGATTAAGGCAACTAACCTTTAAGCAGCCTGAACTCAGTTGTTTGCTTACAGACATTCCATCACCCAACTGAGCAATATCATCAGTGTGATGATGTTCATACACTCACACTGACGTTGTTACCTAGTCGGACAATGAAATGTCTTCAAGCAAAGAACCAAGTTCAGCGAACATAAAAAAACTCCACAGTTCAACCCTGAGTTATAGATGTTCTGCCTTATTGTAATCATTAGAGCAGAGTAAGGACATGCTTAGAGCACCAAGGGAAGATGATCACAGATTTTTTTCCCACTAGCTATCATGCCCTTAACTCTTTCACTGCCACACTCAACTTTAATTTTCAACACTTATTGAAAATTATCTGGTCCGTTAAGCAGTGGAAGGGCTAAGCCCATTGTTGGGCTGTTCAATCGGACACAGTCCAGCCCTAGATTAAAAAGTAATTTTACTATTGCTATATTAAGAAACAGGCAAATATGCCTGAATGAAGGTCTGTTATTTTTAGAAGATGGCACTGATGCAGTCTACTAATTCCTTTTTAAAAAAATATTAGTGAAAAAGGCTTTTCTTGGTGGTCTTATGTTACTGTAGCACTAATATTTGAGCCTGTAGTACTAAAGCACTGTTATTAACATCTGCTGCTTGCAATTACTGCAAGTTCAAATCTCACCAGGCTCAAGGTTGACTCAGCCTTCCATCCTTTCTAAGGTAGGTAAAATGAGGACCCAGATTGTTGGAGGCAATATGCTGACTCTGTATAAATATACAAAAATATGAAGGCTATTGCCTAACGCATTGTAAGCCGCCCTGAGTCTCCAGTGAAGGGCGGCATATAAATTAAAGCTAACGAGCCAGAAATAGATCTATATAAGTCTCTTACTAGGCAGCATAGGGCAGCATAGGGCCTGCTGGCTGCCAGAAGAAAAATAAAAAAGCCCAGAATCGAGTTGATATGACTCCATTGAGCTAGGGCTGTAGAAAGAAAAATCTTGGTTACGTAGGAGAAACCTGGCTAAAAGAAAAACACACACACACACACACACATATATATATATAATATAGTGTATATATATATATATATATATATATAGTGTATATATATATATATATATATATAGTGTATATATATATATATATATATATATATATATATATATATATATATATATATATATATATATATATATATATTTGTTTTCTCAGGTTTTCGCGGGTGTTTGTATGTAGGTCTCTGGTTATTCGGGTCTTCTCCCACGTAAAATTGGAAGTGTCTTGGCGACGTTTCGACGAAGTCTCATTCGTCATCTTCAGGCTGGTGTTCTCGGCTTCGTGCTTCCAGGAGCAATGTGAGATTGCAGCTGTCTCTTCCTTTTAACTGCTAGTGGGGGTGTGAGCTGATTGGGTGGGAACTTGGCTGTGTTCTGATTGGGTGGAGGTGTGTTCTGATTGGTTAGGGGCTTGGCTGTGCTCTGATTGGATGGGGGCTTGGTTGTGGTCAGCTTAGTCTGAGTTGCAGGGGGATTTGAGCTGGTGAGCTGCGTTGTTGTTGTTTGGCTTCGTGTTTGTGGCCGTGCGAGCTCTTCATGGTGGGTGTCAGTCTGCTTCATGTATGGATTGGAGGGGTTTAAAGTAGCTAATGATGCAGCTGCGGTCTGGCTTCTGGTCCTTGGTCGTGGCTCATTATCAGTGTGGGTTTGAGTCTGCTTTCTGCGTGGATGTGTGGTGGTGACATCCTGTGTGGCTCTCATGAGTGTGGGTCTGGTGTCATTCGTCATGTTAGGGACTCGTTTGTCAATAAGGGCGGGTTTCCAAATGGCTGGTAGGCGGGAGGTATCGTCTCGTTTGTTCATGCTGTGTGGGCGTTTTTCTATCTCGATGGCTTCTCTGATTATTCTGTTGTTAAAGTGTTCAGTTTTGGCGATAGTTCTGGTCTTTTTAAAGTCAATATCATGTCCTGTGGCTTTAAGGTGTTGGACCAGGGAAGAAGTTGGTTCCTCTTTTCTGACTGAGTTCTTGTGTTCTTCTATGCGTGCACTTATTCGTCTGTTGGTTTGTCCGATGTATGTAGTGGGGCAGGCGGTGCATGGGATTTCATATACTCCTTGATTTTCTAACTCAATTTTGTCTTTGGGGTTCCTTAGGATGGTGGATATTTTTTGGTTTGTGCAGAATGCTGTCTTGATGTTATGTTTGTGGAGGATTTTGCTTATTCTGTCTGTGGTGCCTTTTATGTATGGGAGGAGGGCTTTGCCGTTTTCTTGTTCTCTGTCTTGGATTTTAGTGGGGGTTTCTTTTTGGATTAGGTTGGTGATCTTGTTTCTTTGGAATCCATTGGATGTTAGTACGTTAGTGAGAGTGTGTAGTTCGGTTTTTAGGTGTTGTTCGTCAGCTAAGCGTTTTGTTCTGGAAATGAGTGTCTTGGCTACAGAGTTGATCTGGGCAGGGTGGTGGTGTGAGAGTGCATATCCACCCTACAACACCACCTTGCAAATTAGGGATGAGGTAAAACAGACTGACTAGCCTGCAATTGAGGGTTAAGTGAGTACTTGAAATTTGGTTTCTCTGATTTTGCTGTTTGAAATTTTCCCTTTAGTTGGCTCTTTCAAACAAGCTGAACAGAACCAGTGTGCATTTTTAAATCTAATTTAGAGGGGGGGGGATGGAAAAGCCCTTAGCTAGAACTTTCTTCCCAGATAGTTAATCACCTCGTCTTTTTCTGTGAAGAAAAATGGTATCCACATTTGTTTCTGGGAGAAAAGTCTGGAATTCTGTATTTCCTCACCAAACAGCTTACTATTTCCTGAGACATAAAATTAGCACCAATTAGGTCATCAAACTATTGCAATTCTTTAAAAAGAAAACTGAATCAAGAACACATTCTTCTGGAATATGTTTAAAAGTTTCTTGCATTAAAAAAAAGAGTTATGTGGATTTACTAGCGAGCAAAACTGTAGTTTTATGGTTTTCAGCTTGTGCACTGTTGCCTTTCTATTTCATCTAGGATTTAATATCATTAGTCTTCTTTTGCTGAAACCTGAGCATTCCTTTCTAATTTATCTAGGTGATATCCTGACAGCAGCTCTCTTGATCGAGACTCCACCATTTACATATCTCCCTCTGTTAATCATCCACTGAAATGAGATTTAGAGTAAAAGGAAAATAAATCAGTCCTGACTCTTTTCACACCGGTAGCACGTCCCACAAAAACTGGGTTTCTCAGAACCATTCTTTGAAGGGATGGTGCCCTGTTTTGATCTGTCAGCTGTAAGCAGCTTGCCTGCTCCCAATCTTTTAATACTTTCATCAACCTTTAATCTTCCTGCCAATTAGTAGTATAAGAAGAACAAACTGCAGGCCCGCTACCTGGATTCCAAGGCCTCTTTAGGTAATGTTTCCATCAATAAAAAGAGGTGGTGAGCTAAATATCATTGTGGGCTTGTGTTTTTGTAAAATTCAGGACCGTAAGAGAATACGTGAACTGGTTTTGTTCTTAAATGAGAGAAGACCTACATGCAAGAATATCAGTTATCCCCATATCTGCATATATTCCCTTTGGGGGTAAGGAAAACAAAGAAACAGGAAGAAAAGGAATTAAAGGCATGAGATGAGGAAGAGGGAGAAAAGACAGTTTCATCAATACTGTTCATTAATCCCTCTCCCTGCTCCCTCATTTTTGTTTCCACCAAGTCATCTGCTGATTCATACATTGTCACTTGGTCTTTCAACTTCTCACCTCTCTCCTTTTGAAAATCTCGTCAACTCCATCGGACCGCAAGTTTCTCCACCTCCCACTTCCTTTCAACTCGCTTGCTCTTACTTTATTTATTTGTTTTGCGATGTGATCCTCATTCATTCTCTCCATATGACGAAACCACCTCAACATACTAGCAACTCACTTTTCTATTTAGTGCACATTCATTCATCACCCTTTCATCTTGAGTCTTTACCCCACACAACTGTGTTCCATATTATTTTTATGTTACTCCTGAGATTCCCAGCTCTCATTTTCATTTAAGAAAACGGGCAGAAGTTTTCAGTTATACACAGCATTTTCACTTTTGTCAACATTCTTTCCTCACATCAGACCACATGCTACCTATTATCTTTCTATTAACATTTGCCCATATTAAATTTTCTCCAAATATTTTCAGTTTTTAAGAAACATTATACCAAGATACATAAACTTATATACTAGTTTTTACTATGTATGTATCCTTTGCAACCGTTCATTACATTTTCCCTGATAAACACAACTACTATGGTCCTTGATACATTAATTTTCAGATCCGTATTTCTCATTACATCATGCAATCTGTTTAACATTCATTCCAAATCGTTTGGCTTCTTAACTCACGGCATGGCATTATCTGTATAGAAATGTTCATTCCATTCACCTTTTCAAATAACACACCTTGCAGATCACCATAAAAATTCAGTTTGTATTTATTCATAAATAACATTAAACAATGGACATCACACATCTTTCCCTTACTACTTATATTCCATAATTCACTGCTATTATATAATCAAAGTAATTAACTTTTATTTTCATAAATGTACAAAATATTCTATGTCAAATATACAGACTATATCATATGTTTTCTCTAAATCAATAAACATGTCATAAGCTAGTTCTCATATTCATTTATCTCTCAATTACCTGTTGAGAAACCAGAGTCTTATTTGTATAAAACAAAAGATTACATCAGGGATACAAGATGGAGGGGAGATTTCTGAGGGAGGGGCAACTAGAGATGATCTACAGCAGGGCTGTCAAACTCCCGGCCCATGGGCCAGATGCGTCACATGCAGGCTATGCCCACACCCAGTTTAGGAGAAGGAGAAAAAAGCCCCACTACGTCACATGACACCACTGTGACAACGTGAGTTTGACACCCCTGATCTACAGGATGCCACATGTGCTCATGGGGAATTGCCAGAAGAAGAAAGGAGCAACACAACTACATTTCATTCTCAGAGCAAACAACCTATTTCTCCTGGGAACTCAGGAGGGAACAAAGAGTCTGAAGGGGAAGTGATGTAATGGAATGTGTGGGGAATGATCTTGGGGAAGGAGGGAAAGAGAAGTTGCCTAGGAAACAATCAGACAAGGAAGGCAGGAGTCCCCAGTTAACTGTTAGGGAAAGAAACATAGGAAGGACCTGCCCTAATGGATCAAGCAGTTAAAATTGGTGGCGGAAACTTTGCATTTTCAGAGTTGCAAGGTTCTATTAATGTAACATTACAATAAAATAGAATCCGTTCATCTATTCATGTTTCCTCCTGGTTTACCTGGGTGGGCTGACATGAGTGAATGTTTCTTCCATATTTTTCTTATTAAAGTCATCTTCTCTACTCTCTAGATACAGTTACAATCTTCACACTTGTATTCAATAAGCTGCCCAGGCATTCTATAACCAAACTACCACACCATCTACACCTGCAACATTAACATTTTTCAACATTCACAAAACATTTCTTATTTACTTCTACATTTCTTTTCTTGGATGCTTATTGATAGCCTTTCAATATATCCCCCTTTCAATATATCACTAAAATCCTCACACAGACACTCCTTATAACTTTCTCTCACTTCACTTTGATTCCAAATGATGTCATCTTTTGATTCTAAATTCCATTTACTTTGCTTAGAGCCTTCTTGTTTAGTCTACTGTATCCCCTTCCAAAACATGTTTTCTCTGTAATTTCCATCAGTCAGCTAGAGTGAAACCCTTCTAGCTCCTGTGAGTAGAAAAAGAGTGAAACAGTGGTATTAAACTTAGTTTAAAAATAATATAGTAGTAAAGCACAAGAAGTAGTTGGAGGCTCATCAAGATGAGCAATAGTTTTTAAAAAGTTTCAAACATGAAACTTTTAACATATAAGGCAACAGCTATAATTGTGTTGTTACAGTTATCGCAGCAAAAGGGAGGCCTAAAAGATATTAAGCTAATGGTAAGCTCACCTGAAATGCATTCTGACTTCTTCAAAGTATTCAATAAACCCCTCGAGCTGGTCTAAAAGAAAGTAAAGTATTCCAGTTGAACAACAGCACTTTAGATGACATAAGAGGAAAGGCTACTTTCAAACGGCTGAAGGAAAATGGGCAAATAGGTGGAATTTGTGATGGCAGGAATTGAGTTTAAAAAACCTTTACACATTTTCTCTCAAAAAGTTTTGCTGTTCCATTCTGGTGATGGTCAAACAGGCAATTTGGATAAGCCTTGAACATTAAATATTTGGGTTTATCCTCAAAGAATTTTGTTTGAGTCAAGTGGCTGATATTAGATTTCCAGTATACAATTGGCATTTAAAACGTGCATCACCATTTTGGCCTGTACTGCTGTTTGAATTTAATTTTTTTTAAAAATTGAATGTTGACTGAATAGTATATCCATAATCAACAGTATAAGTTTATCAATTATATTTACATATCCCTTTCTAATAAGTTAAGTCTACATAAAATAATCCCCATGCTAGCTTTCCACATTCTGGTAGTATAATTTAGGAGCAAGCAGTAGTTTTTAACTTTTTTCAAACCTTTGGCCTTAAGCTCAACTCTGTTCTCTAAAACTCCATTTTGTTATTTATTATCATTAAAAGTAGTGCTCCTATTTTGCTTTATTAGTTCATCTTTTCTTTTGGCTGTTTCCATCTTTGCTCCCTAAGGAGAATAAAAATTAAGACAACTAAATAGATATGTTCGTTTTGTTGAAGCATATTACTAAAAAATCAAGACAATTATTATCCTTTGAGCAGTGCTTCCTTTGTGCAGTTAAGATTTATGGCTTCTTCATTGTAATTAATTGCTTGAGAAGGTTTATAGCTTACAATAAAACTATTGTTTTCTAGTACTTATTTAGTTATACCTTGACTGTTAACCAAAACCCTCAAGATGCATTTATAATAGCATAAAATACAGTTTAGAAGATATTATAGGAAGAGTAAACATGTACTCAATATTCCTTTTCTCCACTCCAAACCTCTATCAAATTTCAGGTTTTATTTATTTACTTTATTTATTAAATTTATATGCTGCCCATCTCATTATCAAGTGATTCTGAGCAGCTTGCAATGATGCAAATATCATTATAAAACAATTAGAAGTTTAAAATGTTGGTCATTAAAAGATAAAAGATTACAATTAATAATAAATTGGACAAAAAGAATCAATGCATAAATGGGGTGGAGGTGGAATCTTCTCCTAATCTAGTAGCTACCTCCAGAATGGGACATCCCCCTTAGGGAAGTGAGCCAGTTAGCAAAGACAGGTTTCCAGACTCTTTCAACATCTTGAGGGTGGCAGAAAAGGCTTTACTCCTGGACCCCACCAGCCAGAATTCCTTGGCCGATAGGCTCTGCAGCTTATCCCTTCTGCCAGAGTAAGTGGGGTGGGTCAGTCCCATTAGGATCAGATGGTTCTTCAGGCTCTTCAATGGCTTTCTTGGTATAGAAGATATAACAGAATTTCAAAGGAAATTCATAGTTGCTTGAGGTTAACTCCTCACAAGTGGGGTTTTCTTTATCCAGTTTCATGCCATATAAATGGTTGAGTGCACAACATGCTTTTTCTTAGGTCCAAACCAGGGGTGCCCAATCTTGGCAACTTGAAGACCCATAGACTTCAACTCCCAGAATTCCTCCAGTCAGCCATGTTTCTGAAAGTTAAAGTCCACATGTCTTAAATTGCAAAGGTTGGACATCCCTGATCTAAACCCTTGTGACACTGTACATCAAAAATTCAAGGTATGGATACGAATTCAGATATTCTTGTTATTCTGCATCTTAAAATCCATCAACAATATGATTGCTGAGTTAAACTTTTAAGATTATTATTTCCTGACATCTTTAGCTACATCAACATCAGGTCATTGTTACAGACTTGTAAAACCAATGTACATTTACACTTTTTTTTTTGCATGTTAACGTTGCAGCTTGTTGCAGCTAAGGATTTATCATAATTTAAGTCATGATACAGCATTTACATATCTTTTGCTTAGAAAAGAGACCTCTATTTATCACTTTAATAAATGGACTCAAACTGGTTTCCTCCCACCACAAATATTCCAAATTAGTGTTCAAATGCAAAGGCTGGTGCATCAATTGAGTTCCTTATACATTTGGTTATCAACTATAATATGCTTTTAGCTTGCATGAGTATAAGATCGCTATCAATAGGAAATCTTGTAGAGTTTATTCATGTCAGAAGCATCACAATAAAGAATACTATATGACATAAAATGTAAAATACAAGATTAAAATATGTACAAATTAATCAGGTCTTGCCCAGAAACTAGCAACATCAATTGCATTCTATTGCGCTGTTCAAGTGTACATTTTTATGGTAGAAGATTAGATAGATAGATAGATAGATAGATAGATAGACAGACAGACAGACAGATAGACAGACAGACAGACAGACAGACAGAGAGGGAGAGGGAAAGATCCCTTTTGCTATAATATTTTTAAATTATTGATAATCCATTAATAAATAAGTACAGAAACATTGGTATTGGCTGTGGTGCTTTTGGGCAGGTATTGTTTTTTTGGGCACCTGCCAGCATTTTTCCCTGTCTGAAATTTGTAAATATAGTAGTTTACTTTTAATTAAAACAATTAATTCAGAATGGGCATGCTGCAAAAAATAGCACCTCCAATTCCAACTTGATTTTGAAGAATGCTCCAGCATCCCACGTGGACACCAGAAACATCCTTTGAACATTAAAAGAGTAGCTGGTTGCCAATTGATGGTATGTTTGGAAATGGATCCAGCTACCTAGAAAAAGAACAAAGATGTGCTCAATTTATAAGAATTTTTTTGAGTGAACAAGATTACTCTTATTAATTTGCCCTCTAGTAAACGTATCTTCCAACAAAAAAGAATTGGAACACCAGGTTCAACTGAAAGAAAGTACAAACGCCACAACTATATGAAACTCAGTGTTCAGATGTTGGGTTCTTGGTGCCCTCTGAACTTGCACTGATGGTGTTACCTAACCTAGTAATGAAATATCTGCAGGAAGAGAAACAGACTCACAGAAGATTGAGAACCCAATAAAGTTCATTTGTCCTCATGATCAGTGTGTCTAAAGGATAACAATCTTAGTCTGCCCCCTCCCCTCCACTTGTTTCTTTTGTTCAACCAACTTGGGAACGATCAATCTGACGTTTTACTCCAGCAGAACACTGAGTCATCCCGTTTGCAGACAACCCTATGTTAATTGTGAGAGAACTAACCCAGAATCCCCCACACTGCCAGCTAATTCTCCTATGCATGCTCAATTAGCATTTGTCTTCTTTAGAAAGAAAATTACTCCAAAGGGGGAAAAAATCACCACTAAAATATTATGGTAGATCAAAACCCATCTAGTTTTTTGGTGACTAGCCCACCGTCCTGTGCCCTTCTGAAAGCATAGCACCTGGCAATTTTAAGAGCAAATGCTATTGCTATTGTCCAAAGTCTTAAACCCCTCTGATAAATTCAAACAATTAAGTCCTTTAAAATACCAATGTATGCATACTGAAGAGAAAGAGGGAAATACCCTCTGGGCACACCGCACAATAACTTCACAGTGAAAAGCACCCTTAATAATAACAATAATAAAGTTATAAATTGCACCACTGAGCCAACAGGAAATTTGAATTTTGCATGTGTCAAACCTAGAGATTTTTTAAAAAAACAAAACAAAAGGTAAGTGTTTATAAGAAAGCCATTGTGCTTTGTAGGCTAAAAGGAAGTTTCTAGAAACACAAAGACATGCTAGAATAGGAAATTTCAAGAATTCTTTCTATAGGTTCTGATGACATCTCTTTCTCTGACACCAGAATAAAGGTTTCCCCTTAGAAACAGGCAATTCTGCTTAGTGATGAAGTTTTATTTGTATTTTATTTGAAGTTGTATTGCTGCATTTCAATATTTTAAATGTAACATTGTAAATTTGAGAGTGTGTATACAAAAGAAAAAGATTAAAAATAGAGATAGTCATATATTTTGATGAACACCTTGGCAAAGGACTGGCAGAAATTTAGTCTTTTATGAAGTATAATGGCAGCCTTGTGTTCCTAATTCACTTTTTTGCTTTTACTGCTAATACACAATCCTTTAATGATAAAGAATTTGTACTGAAAAACGGGACACCGAGAAATGATCCATATTCTATGGCTGCGGCCACGTGGCACTTTTTTGTCAACCAGTCAGAAACTGATCTGACATCTTTCTCTATCAGAAAGAATTGGATTTCTGCAAATCCAAGGGAGGATTTTGTGAAACAATTGACCAATGGCTTAATGGAGGTCAGGATTATTAATAACAGTGAGCCAGAGGTGGTATTCAGCAGGTTCTGACCAGTTAGCAAAAATTTTGAGTAGTTTGGAGAACCGGTAAATACCACTCTGATTGGCCTCACCCCCATCTATTCTCTGCCTCCTGAGTCCCAGCTGATTGGGAGGAAATGGGAATTTTGCAGTACCCTTCCCCTGGAGTGGTGAGGGAATGGAGATTTTACAGTATCCTTCCCCTGCCACGCCCACCAAGCCATGCCCACCAAGCCATGCCCACCAAGCCATGCCATGCCCACCAAGTCACACCCACAGAACCGGTAGTAAAAATTTTTGAATCCCACCACTGCAGTGAGCAATTAAAAAGTTTTCAGCACTCAGGGAAGGGGAGGGGAGGGAAGGGAAGGGAAGGTGTTTCCAAGAGGAAAATTCCCTCCCCCATGATTGTATAATTCCACAATTTCTTAGGTATGTTGGCAAAGCGGCTTAATTAGTTTTCAGTGATACAATAGCAACAGAAAATTGCTCTATCCCTCTGAGTTACTTGGGTCAAAACCAAGATTGCATGATCAATAATCAGCTTGCATAGATATCAAGTTTATTTACAATATGACTTCCTTATCTTGTTAAAATGGACACAATGGACCACAAGTTTAGAGAATTCACCAAATTTTGCTTGTTTCACTTTCTTTTTCTTTTAATCCTAATAAAAACAGCCCAGTTGGGTTCAGTAGAGTTACAACTACTGTGCCTTTTTTTTCACGAGATGCATTCCTTTTTAGATAAACTCTTGCAAGCTGAAAATGTATGGTATTTTTCAGTCTATAAGACGCACTTCTCTTCCCCCAAAAGTGGGTGGAAATGTCTGTGCATTTTATAGAGCGAATGTTGCTGAAGCCCCGCCCACCCACCTGCCCCCACTCTTCGGCCTCTGCCTCCCAGCAATTTGCCTCCTTGAAGCAAACAGCAAACAGCCTGGTCAGCTTCAGCACAGCCTGATTTAGCACAAGCAGCTGATTGGTGGTTGGATCGGCCTTCTGGAATACTGCTGATCAGCTGTTCCAGGCTACAGGGACCACTGCCGCCCATCACTGCCATTGCTGCCGCCACCTATAGTTGCCTCTGCGCATCCCATTTTCGGCCTCTGCATGCCCTATTTTCAGCCTCTACGTGTCCCATTTTTGGTCCATTCCAGGTGGCGGGGATCACTGCTGCTGCTGCCTGTCACTGCCACTGCTGAACGGCAGCAGTGATCCCCGCCACCTGGAACGGGCCGAAAATGGGACATGTGAAGGCCAAAAATGGGATGCACGGACAAAAATGGGGCGCACAGAGGCCAAAAATGGGGCATGTGGTGACGGCAATAGGTGGTTGCAATGGGTGGCGATGGTGGCAATGGGTGGTGGCGATCTCTGCAGCCTGGAACAGCTGATCGGTGGTATTCTGGGAGGCCGATCCAACTGCCAATCAGCTGCTTGTGCTAAATCAGACTGTGCTGAAGCTGACCAGGCTGTTTGCTTTTGCTGCAAGGAGGCAAATTGCTGGGAGGCAGAGGCAGATTTTTTTTTCTTGTTTTCCTCCCCAAAAGCTAGGTGCGTCTTATGGTCCGGAGTGTCTTATAGTGCAAAAAATACAGTATGTTATGATGGGTTAATAATAGAGACTTAGCAGAAATGGACCTTAGCAGTTCAAGGTGATTTTTGATAGATAATGGCTAAAATCTCGCAACAAATGAAGACTCAAGGGCTGAGCTCCATGGTCTCTGGTGATCAGTAGCCTAATCAAGCTATTTCATTTTATTGCAGCAGGAGATTTAAACATGGACTTAAATATCACCAATTTGGAGTTTTCAGGGTTCAGAATAAAAACAAAGAAAAAAAAAACACCTAACATTTACCTCAAGTATTTTTACAATCCATGGGAAATGGACCTAAAGAAAACAGCCAACATATTTTCTGTCCCTTCCCATGGCATGTTGTAACTCTTTTCGATAAAGAGGCCAGGAGAAGGAAACTAAAACTCTAAGCATAGATTTCAATCTCTCTACAGCAGCGGTCTCAAAACTTTCTGGCTTTGCGAACTGGTGGCGGTAGGGGAGGGGGGAGAAGGAATGGTCCCATGTGAGTGGCATGCATGTGTGTATGCGTGCTCAGCTCCATTTGCACAAGTGGCAAGTGCATATGCCCACCACTTGCACAAATGGAGCTTTCTGCACACACACACACACTTGCCTGCCGCTCCCGCAGCCTGATTCCAAATGGGCCGTGGCCCAGTATCAGGCCACAGCCTGGAGGTTGGAGACTTCTGCTCTACAGGTCTAGGTTAATGACTGCAAAATTCCTTCATAATTTGTCTTCAGGTTGGCCCTCTTCTGTCAGGAGTGGTATTCTTAACCAGCCCAAACACATTGTTTCAATTTCTCTCAGTGCTCTGAGACATTATAGTAAAATGGCTTTCTGATTTAGCCACATTTTCAAATGTCAAACAATGTGTCTATGATGCCATACTTCCTTTGTGAACTCACCAACTCAAACGAACACTCAGATCCTTAAGTAATAAACTCAGGGAGAAGTCTTAGGGTCCAAATTCTGAACTAACAATGTCATCTTGCACACTCAACTAACTTGCTATTGTAGTGGCTGTATTCTGTCTTTCATTTTCTGAAAGAAATGTGAGAACAGAACAGAACAGAACAGTTCTTGGCATGAAAGAAAGAAAGAAAGAAAGAAAGAAAGAAAGAAAGAAAGAAAGAAAGAAAGAAAGAAAGAAAGAAAGAAAGAAAGAAAGAAAGAAAGAAAGGAGAGAGGGAAGGAGGGAGGGAGGGAGGGAGGAGGAAGGAAGGAAGGAAGGAAGGATGAAGAGAAAGAAACAAAGAAGGGAGGAAGGGAAGGAGGGAGGGAGGAAGAAGGAAGGAAGGAAGGAAAAGAAAGAAAGAAAGAAAGAAAGAAAGAAAGAAAGGAGAGAGGGAAGGAGGGAGGGAGGGAGGGAGGGAGGGAGGAGGAATGAAGGAAGGAAGGAAGGAAGGAAGGAAAAGAAAGAAAGAAAGAAGGAAGGAAGGAAAGAAAGAAAGAAAGAAAAAGAAAGAAAGAAAGAAAGAAAGAAAGAAAGAAAGAAAGAAAGAAAGAAAGAAAGAAAGAAAGAAATTTACTCTTATCCATAATCCAAATCATGGCAACATTTCTAACTATTAAGCTCATTTCATGCTTTTTAGAATAAAATTCCTGGAACAGGCTTGCTGCTGGTCTATCCAACCACTATCACAAGTTTGAGTTCCTTCTTTAAGAATCCAGACAGTCACTCAAAGTATGATAGACAGCTTGCTATTTCTGGGCTGAACTCGCACCTGCGAGGGGACAGGACCTTTCCTAGTTTAATTGTGGGCAGCAAGTTGTGGCAGCAATCAGGGTCAGGCAGTGGCTGTGGAGGTAACTGATATGGAAACAACAGATGTCACGGTGGCAGGTGTAATATCTGCAACTCTGCTTCTTTATTGCTTCAGTTAGAAACAAATACATAAAGAAAAAGCACCAAATCAAAGGCAACACATTAGAAGCTGTGGTGTAAATGGGTGGGTGACAAGTATGTCTGTTGATGAACAGAAGTGGCCTTCTTCCCTTTAAGTCCCCTATTATTTCAATGCTTTTCTTTAAAAAAGTCCCTAACCTCAGTTTCTTTACATTGGAGGTGAAGACAAGAAAACCAGATCCTGTTGACAATAGTCTACTAAAGGAAAATAAGATAGCATTGCACATCTCTAAATATTCTACAGATTATTTATTCTTTTACATTACTTTTAAATGATTACAAGTACCATGACATCCATGGGATTTTTTGGGGGGGGGGTTGTTAGAAGTCTGTACTGTACATCACTAAGATTGCAATATGGCTCTTATTGCCCTAAAATATAATCAGAAAAACCTCCAAATATCCATATTATGTTTATATCATAAATGTTCTAAATGAGCTCATTATAATGATCATAATTTACAGTTAAAAACAAACAGTGGATTTTTTCCAGAGGCTTTTAATATCTTTTTTTTTTAATTGTTCGCTGTGTTCAAAATATGCAATTTTTTTTTAAGATTAAAGCATTAAAGTTGCTAATTATATTCTCAGAACTAATAATTATTTCTTTACCCTTTTACTACCTTCTTCTGGCAATAAAAAAAAATGTCAGCACTGATTTAATTTTTTGCTATTATAGGATTAAAAGAAGTTTCTAAAAGGCAATTAAACATGCCCTATAGCAATTTCCTATCAGCATCCAAAAACTCTTTGCTAAAACAACAGAATTTTTAAAAAGAATATTCAAGCTCTCTACGCTCATTTTTATATAACATTCTATTGGCAATTATCTCCAAAGACAACTTGACTGCCATAATGGGATTTTGCACACATCTAGACCTTCGTTTAGTAGATTTATCATATTAGATTAACAGAAGACAATGAAAGATAGACGATTGCTCGAAATATCAACCCTTCTACTTGTGCTCTGGTTCTTCACCTTTGGGATCTAAACTCACCATCAGCCAGAGGCTTAAGTGAAAATAATCTCCACGTGAACTCCCGCCTGATGTATCACAAAATCAATTATTGTATGATAGAGCATTTTGTAACCTGTGTTCTGGTCAAATTCAGGGTTTTGGTTTTTTTTTTTTTTTTACTCCCATTGGGAATTCTTCAGTTATCAACATAGAGAAATATTCTCAGAGAAAATGTTGGCATATATATACACACACATACATAAAGGCCTATGAAAAGAAAACAAAACAAAATACTGTACCCTTACAGGGAGGATACATGGGATGAGGGTGTGGCTAACTGATGAGGACTAATAAGTCCGAAATAGATCTATCTTAGTCTCCTTAGTCTCCCAATGGGCAGCAGGGTGTTTGCTGGCTGCCTGAAAAAAAGCATAGAAACTAGTGGATTGTGATTTCACTGAACTAGGGCTGCATAAAAATCTTGGTTTACGTAGGAAGAACCTGACTAAAGAGAAATACACATAAAGGCCTACGAAAAGAAAAGAAATACTGTACCTTTACAGGGAGGATACATGGGATGAGGGTGTGGCTAACTGATGAGGACTAATAAGTCCGAAATAGATCTATCTTAGTCTCCTTAGTCTCCCAATGGGCAGCAGGGTGTTTGCTGGCTGCTGAAAAAAGCCTAGAAACTAGTGGACTGTGATTTCACTGAACTAGGGCTACATAAAAATCTTGGTTTACGTAGGAAGAACCTGGCTAAAGAGAAATACATACATACATACGTACATACGTACATACATACATGTTCTGAAGGTTATTTGTTTAATCCTCAATAGATTATGTCATCAGAACCAACAAAATCTGGGTTGAATGATACATTGTTTGAAATAAGCTAATGGGAAAAGGGTTAACATGATCCTTAGTTGAAACAGAGGCATTAGGCCATTCTCTGTCTTAATTTCTCTTCCATCAACTTATGCATATACTGTGCATTTTTCCTTCTTGGATACGATGCAAGGAACTATATGAGGTTTTTAAAATCTTTGATTACTGCTTCTCAATCCAATGAATTTTAAATATATTTTCACCCACTTGTGTTAGCTTCTGTTCATTGATTTCTTTTTCTTTTTAATGTTTTGCCAGTCCCTCAAATAAGCTCGGTCTACTTTGATCAAACCAACTCTTTATTCCCTTCCTAATTAGTTGGTTAATGACAGTTACCTGTATGTAAGTGAGAGAAGTCATGCCCAGGAATGGGGAGATTATATGTATACTGTAATTTGCCACTATTGCAAATATACTGTATTATTAAAACAATCATTGTCCTGACCTTTAAATGGGCAAAATGATGCATCCTAGGGCAACATTTTTTTGAATCAAGGTACCCCATATGGGCTAATTTACAGAATGCATCCAAAATCGTGGACCCATAACTGCCCAAGAGAATGAAATTTGGGGAGCTTGTGACTGTTTATAAACTACTGACTGCTGATGTGCTGCTGGGCTGCTGCTGTGGTCATGTGATCTTCATTTTCAACATTCTGTGACAGTTTCCCAGCCAATCTCACAATCCATTGCTCCTTCCCCCATCCAGCAGCATCAATCTGTCTGCTGGGAAGAGAAGGGATGGGAAGGGGAGATTTCTGATGCCCCCTACAAGTATCCAGCAAGGAAACTCAATAGGGAAACCAATAGGAAGTTTTGCTTTTGCTTTTTTTTTGCTTTTTAATTTATATGCCATCCTTCTCCGGAGACTCAGAGCGGCTTATAATGCATTAAGCAATAGCCTTCATACTTTTGTATATTTATACAAAGTCAACTTATGGCCCCCACAATCTGGGTCCTCATTTTACCTACCTTTAAAAGGATGGAAGGCTGAGTCAACCTTGAGCCTGGTGAGATTTGAACTTGCAGTAATTGCAAGCAGCAGACGTTAATAACAGTGTGCTTTAGTCCACTGTACTACCAAGGCTCCTACCAAGGAACCAAAGTTCAAAATTGTTCCTCATCCCACTACTTTTTTGCCTGTCTTTGGTCATTCTATTTCTCTGTTTAGGTAAGGAAATAGCTCTGAAATGCTGAGCCAACATGGTATGGGTTGTCTAGTACTGATTAATTTCAAAATTAAAGATGCCGGAGTTTAACCCTGTAAATATTTAGGGTAGTCACAGAATCCATTGGATTTATCTCCTGTTCCCTAGTGATTGCTAGCAATGTAAACTTACAAATAGGATATTTTTTTCAGCTAATAAAGGATGTTCGTTTGTTTTTAAGCAATGTATATCTTTTTGTATCTTTAAAAAGAAGCAATTAAGATAGCTTTCTTGTTCCTAATTAAAACTCTCCACAGATATTGATCCATAGTACCTAAAACTCCCAACCAAGGCCTCCACAAGCAAATGAACATTAGAATAAGGTCAGCTGGAACATGAATGTATGATAACATCTGTCAAACAAAGTTGTTTGAAGTTGTTTGCAGCTAGATGTGGTCTTGTGGTATGGAGATGCTTGGGGTAGAGTCTTACCCTGTTATCCTGAAATGATTTGAAGGTGTGAACAGGATACCCTGTTATCCTGAAATGGTTTGAAGGTATAGTTTCTTGTTTTTCTTTGAAAACGTTTTGCTTCTCATCTAAGAAGCTTCTTCCACTCCAGTTTTTCCCATGTCCAACTCAAGGTGCTGGTTCAAACTTTAAAGGCCCTCATGGCATGAGACCAGGTTATTTTAAGCTCCACCTCCACTTCATCTGACTTACATCTCCCTGTTCCATGGGATCTGGCCTGCTTTGGATACTACCTGCTAGGTTTTCATAACCTTCTCTGTCATGGCACCTCCCACCTTATGAAACATTTGTTTGATAAGTTTGATTAACTCCATCCCTTTTAATGTACTGTTAAGTCCCTCAAGACCTCGCTTAGCCATCAGGCCTGGAAGCCCTGGGGGCCTAGGAATATCTGAAAATGGCTCTAGTATTGTGTTTAATTTACTCTTTCCTGTACCAAATATATTTTTAATATGTCTGTTGTTTAATAACTGTTTTTTTTTTCTATTTATTGTTTAAAGGTACTTGTGTGAGATGGGTGGCCATATAAATTCAACAAATAAATAAATAGGAGGATCCCTCCTTTCACCGTGTAAAAAATGTTTCTCAAAAATTATTTTCAACTCAGCCTGTGTCTGAGTTTACAGGGAAATAACATTTTGGATTATTCTATCTTTGCTCATCATCAAATTGGATCCTGATTAAGAAATCACTGTAAAATTTCAAATGTCAGCTTATTTTTAACATTACTAGATTTCATGCCAAAATATGGTGCCTCTCATTTTACCAATTTAATATATACAATGTATGATTGCAGGGCCTGAGCTGAAGGCCTGCCAAATAATGTAAAGATAGCCTTGGCTTTAGTCTGGAATTGCTATGGAAAAAATACAAAGGCCATCAAAGAAGTTCCCTCTTTTATATTTATGGGTCTTAACCCCGTGCAAATTACTATAGAACTATTGAACTACGGGTGAAATTAACATTCATGCATTAATAACTCCAAGTTGTTCCCAATTTATAGACAAAAATAATGGAAGAAATGTAATATGAAGCAACTGTGGGAAAGCAGCAGAAAGAATGCACAGAGTGAAATGCTAAAATTAGGAGTAAAACTTTACAAACGTATTTGTAAGTAAGCACCCTTGAGGCTGTTCTTTGAATGAAAGAATATTTCACTCAATAATAATAATATTTTACTTAGCAAATTGTGCTAGGAAAATCTGTCATTTAAGTCAGGGTTCCAAGTAAAACCCCCAACGAAATCAAACTCTAAGGCTTGAGATTCCTCAAAGCTAATTTTTATTAGAGATGTCATATTGGCACATCTGGGAAAACCCGAATCTGAGAGCTTCCGGGTTTTCCTCACCCAAAAGAAAGTTCAAAACTTTGCCCCTCACCCACATGCCCATCACACGAACCAATCAGGTACCGTCCTGAACAGAAGATACCTCCTCATTCTTCTCAGCACAGCTGCAGTGTTATAGAAGAAGGAATTAAAGAAACATCCCTTCAGGGCAGACGGAATCAGTTTATTTATTTATTTATTTATTTATTGCAATAAAGGATCAGACCGGTATCATTACCAAAAAGTCTGAACAAAGCATGAAACGAAGATCTCAGTCTTTATACATGGTCAGACAAAGGATTCTGTGAAGTCAGCATTTCTTATCACTACAGACATTAGTTACAGAAAATGACATACCTTAATTACTGAGTTTGTTACTATCTTTGCAAAACAGTTATAATTCTTTTTAGAAATTACTGAAGCATAGATTCAAATTATCTTCTTGTTGAAACAATAATATGGTCATCTCCGTCTCTCTGACCTTCAAAGTGTAAATCACCAGACTGTCTTTATCTGTGACAACTGAGGGGCCTTGTTTTACAAATCCTACTTGAAAGGAATGTGTTTGCCTACGTGCTGGATACATTTGCAAGCATATTTCCCTTCTACAATATTATGAACAAAGAGGGCCCTTCAATGATCATCTAGCTGGATCCGCTTTTCCTACTTTAGCAGGGCACAACGGCCTTGACTTTCTGGAAAGAATTTTATTTTGACTAAATATCATTTTCACTCCATACAATCTCCCCTCCCATTTTCCCAGAGTAGAATTTGTGGCAGGCCTGAAGGCTCCAAACTAAAATATGGCTTCCAGGTCTGACAGAGAGATCAGAGCACTGTAAAACTCTCCATTGGACTGTTGGGATCCTAGATGTTGGGTCTAGATCAGTATCTAGAAGGATTCCATTCCAGGTTGCACTAGAATCTTAGTGTTATTTAATTGGTTTATTTTTGGCAGAAATCAATTTAGCCGCTGTTAAAAGGTACAGAGGCAGCTTATCAAGTCTCACTGCACGATAAACAATAAAGCTGTCATTTAATGCTCTTAAATAATTAAAATAAGGTGGAATAAATGGATGATCGTTTGATTTGTATTTTGTTTGGCTGACAACTCCTCTCTCAAGACATAGTAGGAGTACTGTGGTTAAATGAGTAAGGATGGAAAGTGCTGAACAGTCAGGTGGTAATTTGGGGATTTGTACCTCTCCTATGATATCGCTTTATGACAATGAATAATGTTTGGTTTGGGTTTAGATTTTGAAAAAAAAAAGTAGAGCAAAGAAGGAAGCGCATCACACAATAAATAAAAGGAGCGCCATAAATACATAGATTGACTGGTTCATTAAACAGTTAGAATTTGCCCTGTGCCAGGAGTCATAGGGGACAATGAGGGAGCATGAAATTGTGTATTTGGGAAAAAAAAATAATGCTGCAATAATAATCCATATATCACAAATGAAGCAGACTGATCCGCGGCATCATGTTTCATAGAAAAAGAGATTTGAAATATTCCCATTGTTTTGCTGAGTGCTTATAATGATCTTTAATTTGTAGCTCTGAATGCTTTGAACATTTGGGCAGTTGCTCAGGTGCATTTATTTATTTGTAAGGTACATTTTTGCAGACATATTTCAGTGTGCCAGCAAATGTTTCATTCCCGTTGTGAACCCTAGCAAGAAATCCCACAAAGCTCAAGCTTAGTTTACTGTTTCTCACTAAGGCAGCCTATTGCTTCACACAACCAGGAATATGTCTATTAGATCTGCAATGAAGAATGATGGGCCAATTCAGTGTATCATAAGCGCAAGACCTAATGTACCTGCCATAATTTAATATAGCCCCTGGGTGGTCATAAGCCCATAACCTTGATAGAAGGTTTTTGAAGACTATATAAATCTTCCAGAAGAAAAAGAAAAGGTAAGTATACCAAAAGTTCTATTACAAGCTTTATTTAATGTACAGTACTCCAAAAAAAGAAACATGCCAGTGGCAGCCAAAGGGAGATTGCAGTAGAAAGAAAAACAAAATTGTACAACACATGCCCTTCAAAATGGTGCATGCAATGGGCATTAAGGAAGAGGTGGGTAAGAACATCTGGAGGAAAACCAGCGGTTTAGATGCAGTTTCATAAATCTGCAAGAAGCCCCCATCTGTTCTTACCTGGCCACATCATAGCTATTTTCCTATTGCATGGCCATTTGCGGTTGGATGTGTGTGAAAAGTACTTCAGAACAATTTCAGTTAATTTTGGGGCATAAGTGTTAGCCCTGAAGGAAAAGAGAATGATTTCCATAAATGTTTCTACTAATGTTAAATATATCCCCTGGATCAGGGGTGGGTTCTAAAATTTTTTACTGCCGGTTCTGTGGGCGTGGCTTATTTTGTGGGCGTGGCTTGGTGGTCATGTGACAATTCTTTAGGATTTAGCAGAGGTATTGGTCTACAAGGCTTTTAACTGCTTGCAGAGCTGTACCGGTCTAATCATTTGTTTTTGGAGGCACTGGTCTACCCATTTATTTTTGCAGGCATCAGTCTACTCATTTGTTTTTGGAGGCACCGGTCTACCACCACACTGCCTTTTAACACTGATCAGCTGTAGGGCGGCCCTTTGAAGCCCCACGGCAAGAGTTTAAACAGCTTTTTCCTTCTAGCCAATCAGCTGGGACTCAGGAGGCAGCAATAGATTGGGGGTGGGGCCAAATAAAAGGTAAGAATAACATGGGGGCGGGGGGCAGAACCGGTTTGGTGACGTCATATTGTCACTGCTACCGGCTCGGCAGAACCGGGCGGAACCGGGGGGAACCCACCACTGCCCTGGATGATCAAGGCCTACATCAATTTCCCAGCCAGCATGGCTAGCTATGTAATTCTGGGAACTGAAGTCCACAAGTCTTAAAGTTGCCAAGTTTGGAGACCCCTGGTGTACACAAACAGAAAGGATACCTAGTGCAGATATTTATCTACCAATCTGGAAAGCAGTGGAGCTGAATTAATGAAACCTAGCCAAGAGAATGGGGACCCATGACCTTGCTTGCACTCATCGCTTCTTAAGAGTGGTCAACAACGCATAAAGGGAAACAACATTGTGCAACTGTCTCCCACATGTATTGCACACAGTGTACTGTATAAATATCCATAATGAGATCCCTGACAAAAAAGGGATCCAATCAAACATATTATTACCATTACTGATTGTGGATGACATATTGATTGAACATCCTAATTGATGTTGACATGACTATCAGTTGGCAGATTCAACAGGCCTGGAACTGAATTTGGCAAAAGACAACTCCATTCTGAAAAGTTGTGTAAATATTACACACAGTGATATTGACGCCTGTTAAACGTACCAAAAAAGTGAGCAGCATTTTTTTTTCTCACTCAAAGTGGTGGCAGGTTGAATGTCTTTCCATGGTTGGGGATGGTAAGATTGGAGAGGAGATAAGTTGTACTGGGACTCTTCCTAAGGCAATGTTTTCCAACCTTGGCAACTTTAAGACATGGGGACTTCAGCTCCCAGAATTCCCCAGCCAGCCATTGCTAAAGTTGGGAAATATTTACGATTTATGAAACCCTTTGTTACCACAAGCTGTGTGATGAACCAATAGGTGAAAAGTTTATTTTCAAGTGCCATTTTCATTAACAACATGGTTTACAAAAAAATGCATATATTGTCCACTTCTTGTCTTCAGATTTGTCATCTGTTTCCCAAGTACATAATTTAGGTCATCAAGCAGTCACCAGTTCTATACAGCCAGTTCTGACAGTAGGGATCCAGATTCAACAACAACAGGTACAAAAACATGTATTCAGTCCAAGAAGGTGTGAAAATATTAGAAAGTGACTCAAACAAACTTCTCCCTGACTTCCTGGGCATTAGATGGAGGGAAGGTAAAACACAGGCAGCTTTACTATAACCTCTCTCAATACAGGTAGTCCTCAATTTACAACCACAATTGGAATCAGAATTTCTGATGGTAAGCAAGACAATTGCTAAGTGACTCATGCCCAGTTTTATTTCCTTTTTTGCTATGGTTGTTAAGCAAATTACCAGAGTTGTTAAGTGAATCATGCAACAGTGAAGCTTCCCTCATGGACTTGCTGGACGTCGGCTGGGAAAATTGCAAATGATAATGACATGATCCTGGGATGCTGCAACTGTACAGGCAGTCCTCGATTTATGACCACAATTGAGCCCAACATTTCTGTTGCTCAGTGAAACATTTGTGAATTGAATTTTGCCCAATTTTATGACCTTTCTTGCCTCAGTTGTTAAGTGAATCACTGTAGTTGATAAATTAGTAATACAGCTGTTAAGTGAATCTGGCTTCCCCATTGACTTTGCTTGTCAGAGGGATGCAAAAGGTGATCACATGACCCCGGGACACTACAAATGTCATAAGTATGAACCAGTTGCCAAGCATCTGAATTCTGATCATGTGATCATGGTCATAACTGTGAAAAACGGTCATAAGTCACTTTTTTCAGTGCCGTTGTACCTTTAAATGGTCGGTAAATAACTGTTATAACTCAAGGACTACCTGCACTAAATACATGCAGTTAACAAGCACTCAATTTTTGAACACGTGACTATGGGACTGCTGTGATGGTCATACATCCCAGGACCCGTCATATAAGCCACTTTTTTCACTAAATGACACTGACGGATGGTGTATTACAATATTGTTGCGGTTTCACCTCATGACTCAACTTCGTGATTCCTAGTTTACTTTACTCATTCTAGAAAGAAAAATATTCAGGAGCATCAGATTTGAAAATTGTGTTGAAACCTGAATATTTAGGTTACCTTACTCTCTTCAATTAAGTCTCCTAGTCCCTCGATGCAGTACTTTGATTGAAAATTTAAACTGGAAAACATTCATGAAGTACCTGTGTATATTTATGATACACCTCATTTCTGCAGAATCCATCTAGCATCTGCAGATGTAGAGAATAGGCTGAAGAAGAACAGGAGGTGTTTTGTTGACACAATCAATTCAGGGTCACTTCAACGCTGTTCCTGCCAGACTGCTTTCCTAGAGTTCTAGTTGTGTATCAAAGCATGAAGACATTCCCATATGGTTCCCTTCATTAAGCTGGGATGTCTCAGAAGAAGGTTGAACTGCGAGACAAGAGCCACAAAAAGGGGAGTACAACTGCAGCCTCTGGATTGTCTTCACACTTCCCTGCTATTTTAATGCTCTCAAACATTAAACATTTTGTCAGAGGGTGGGACTATGATCCTGCACACGCCTAGAGGCATGGTTGTAACTGCAGTCCTGGGATTTCAACAAACTTGCAGTTTGCCAGCTCCTGCTGGTAATAAGAGATGGAATAAGCATAATACAAGATTTTCTCAATTGCTTCTGGGATCACACAAAATAGGGTAATTAGTCCTGTAACAAGTCCCTGACTTTGCACTATTTTTCAACATCTTTTCTCAGGTTCACAGCTCGTTCTTTTTATTTGTCTAACAACCTATTGGGGAATATTTATCAATCATAATACTTCAGCATAGTTTTTGTGATAATGGGTTTAGCCACCCTGCCAGTTGTGATCGTCCCCATCACCAGTACAAGCCAGTAACCATTTTGGGAGGGCAGGAATGGAAGCCATTTTTTTTCTTTCCTCATAGTGCCACCACTATGAATGTGGTTGTATTTTTCTTATTGTACTTTTAAAGGTAGGGTTTTTCTGCTTCTGATAGATTGCAAGCAGCTTCCTGTGTTGCCTGCTTACTTCTAGGGCAATCCCTGCAGTTGGATTAGTTACTCAGTAGAGGCAAAAATGCCCTCCTTGTTACATTTTCCTTGATTTTCCTGAACAGCATTTTATTGTACCAGGTCTTTCCGAGTAGCCTTATGATTACAATAATTGCCTTACATGCAGAATATCATAGCAAAACTTGAACTGTTACTCCCTCTCACCCCAATTATTATTTTTTCTTTTGCTAAGTTACCTGTTGGGCTGGGCTGGATTTTGGTTGTTTTATTTTTGTTTTAATATGTTTCCTGAATGGACTGATGAAAGTGAACTTATTAAGAAATAACACAACATGTCCGGAATCTTCAAAAAATGTTATGAGCTATTTGGAATCTGGAACTAAAATCCTTCCTGCCCAGGTAACAAAATGTGATTAAATGATATGCTTTCTATTTACAAGGCAGGTGATATACCCATTGTACTATTGTATAATTGATAGTAAAAGATGTTTTACTAGCACGGTAAGCATTGATATAATTGTAGGGGCCTCTTTCCTTTACAAAGTAGGCAGTGAACTGGTGAGGTCAACCTTCAACAAACTAAGCACGCTATTAATAAAGGAGAATATTTGCAGCTAAGGGTTGCAATGAAAGGTTCTTGGTGCTCTCTGAACTTGGTTGTTTTCTTGTAATGTTTCATTATCCAAACTAGGTAACATCATCAGTGCTAGTCCTATCTAAAATGGGTAGGAGCACAGAAACAATGTACCATTGAAAAGTCTATTCTGGAAACAGAGCAGGAACATATATCCTGAGTTTACTTTGATAGTGAATACAGGATTAATACTCTCCAGAAAGACCGTCTGCCCATAATGGTGAAAAGCCACCTAGGCAGAGTAGGTAAGTCCCAACTCTCCAACAGTTACGTTAACTGTCATCCGCTCATATTTCCAAGATGTCTACATAGAGAATTTATTTTACAGAAATACTGACATTGATTGTATTAAGTATTCTTGCTCAGTTCTTGAAAGTAACCATGTTTAGGTTAAATGTCCTCCATGCTCATTACTGATTGATAGATTATGTGCCATCAAGTTTTTGTTGACTCTTAGCGATCACAGAGATAGATTTTCTCTGTTTCTCTAAAACCTGGCCTTTTAGATGTTCCAATACTACGCTCATCAACATAGCAATTGAGTTACATTAAAATTTATTAAGATTTTTTTTTAATTGTGCAAATAATTTTTGTTGCTCTGGAAATGATTCCCCCCCCCCCAGATGTTTTATTCATGGTATGTTTTTTTTTAAAGGAGACTATTCTAGAGAAAGACTTCCACATAATTAGGAAGCAATCACTGTGTTTTTCTTGTTGTCCTATTTTTTTTCTTTCACTTTAAGCTGCTTCATTGACTTTAATTAAACTTGCCCTAGGCTTATGAGCCTAGCAAATACAGAAACACTTCAGAAAAAGTTGTTTCGTGTCAGAAGATTTTTTTCCCCCTGCTTCTTTAAATATGTCCAATTTGCTGAATAGATGGTTTTCATTTAAAGGCTGTTACAGCCATCCAACTGCAACTCCTCATTATCGGCAGAAAATCCAGACCATCTCAAAATGCAGGTATGTGTCCATGATTTGTTTTTTTTATACTATGCTAGGTAGTAGCTCAGTGAGTTAATACGATCCTAGCTATTCAGGTTTAATATGAACTGTGAACCTAGCCACTATATGTTACTGCTACTGGCATGACATGATACCCATGTATGTATTCAGCCAATTACTTATTTGTATCTCTCTTATGCTATTGGGCAAGGACTTTAAATACACTTGCCTAAATATAGTACAAACACAACTGTCAAATGTGTCATTCTTTCAGCTTGGCTCCTGAAGAACCAAATTTTAGTTGTGTCAGGCCCGCAAGAACGAAGAAGGATATGTGGAGTTTCCTTTACTGTTTTGAGTAGTTTCCTTTACTGTTCCTCACCTATACACAGCAATCTTGACAAACTAAAGCAACTATTTGCCTCACTGTAGATACTTTTATTTAATTTATTTAATTTTATTTATTTATTTCGTCAAGCATGTAATAGGTAACAGATATAAGTATAAACATAATTATGAATATATGAAATGGATACATATAAAAGGGAACATTAGGAGAGGGACGGTAGGCATGCTGGTGCAGTTATGCATGCCCCTTAGAGACTTCTTAGGAATGGGGTGAGGTCGACAGTAGACAGTCTAAGGTTAAAGTTTTGGGGGTTAGGGGAAGAAACCACAGAGTCAGGTAGTGCATTCCAGGCATTAATGACTCTGTTACTGAAGTCCTATGTTCTGCAATCAAGTTTAGCGCGGTTTACCATAAGTTTGTATCTATTGTGTGCTCGTGTATTGTTGTGGTTGAAGCTGAAGTAGTCATTGACAGGTAGGACATTGTGGCAGATAATTTTATGTACTACACTTAGGTCAGACTGAAGTCGGCGTAGTTCTAAATTGTCTAAGCCCAAGATTTGAAGTCTGGTGGCATAAGGTATTCTGTTGCGATCAGAGAAGTGGAGGACTATACTGTGAGAATCACTAGGGAGGAGCCTTCTTAACTTTCTTCTTCCCAAGCAGAGTCTCCATGCTTCTCAGCCACTTTGTCCTCTAGAATGAAGCTCCTCCCTCCTGGGAATCCAAACAACTTTCCACCACAAGATGGCATGATTGTGGTTTCTAAATACAAAGCAACGGTGGTCGGTATAGATACCAGGGCTTGGAATTAACTAACACCTATCAAGGCCCAGTCAGTGATTTCTTCATATCTCCTTTCTGACTCTCTGAATATTCACCTATTGCCTTTGGGGATACTGAGCTTTGGAATATTGAAGACTTGGGCAGCCTCTTCAATTCATTTTATTACTTATCTGGATTGGGGTTACCTGGATCCCATTCGCTTGGACCTTCCTTTCTGAGTCCAATTCAATGAGCTTCAAGAGCAACTGTGTAAAAGAAATGTTAATTGGTTTCTGCATTAAAACTTTTATTCTCTTCCCAATAAGAGTTTTAATGTAAGAAACTCACAGGAATAAATCTGTCAGATCACTGTGAGATTTGCAGTACCCTATGGGTAGTTAGTATTTAAGGCAACGGGTCTTTCTTTCCTTATACTTTTAGAAATCTGAAGTACAGCAGCCAGCCTACATTAATATTCTCATAATTTACCCATCATTTTAATTTTAATTCTGCCACTGTTAAGTGCTTAAAAGTCACTGAATTCAATGAAAGAGGTTAATCGTAAGGTTATCTTTCATTGAATGTAATTCAATACATATTTCTACAAACAGCATAGATTTTAAGGTATATGAAGTGTAATGGGAGGATGCAAGAGAATTTTCTATTCCATTGGCACAGAATAGAATAGAATAGAATAGAATAGAATAGAATAGAATGGAATGGAATGGAATGGAATGGAATGGAATGGAATGGAATGGAATGGAATGGAATGGAATGGAATAAAGAGCCTTGGTGGCGCAGCAGACTAAAGTGCTGTTAAGTAGCAACAGCTGCCTGCAATTACTGCAAGTTCAAATCTCACCAGGCTCAAGGTTGACTCAGCCTTCCATCCTTTTGAGGTAGGTAAAACGAGGACCCGGATTGTGGGGGCAATAAGCTGACTTTGTATAAAAAAGAACACCGCTTAGGGGGGCCCAAAAGCCCTACTAAGCAGGTATATACAAAAGTATGAAGGCTATTGCTTAACACATTGTAAGCCGCCCTGAGTCTCCGGAGAAGGGCGGCATATAAATTGAACCAATAAATAAATAAACAAACAAAGAAAGAATAGAATAGAATAGAATAGAATAGAATAGAATAGAATAGAATAGAATAGAATAGAATAGAATAGAATAGAATAGAATAGAATAGAATAGAATAGAATTTTTTTATTGGCCAAGTGTGATTGGACATACAAGGAATTTGTCTTGGTGCATATGCTCTCAGTGTACATAAAATAAAAGATACGTTCATCAAGAATCATAAGATACAACACTTAATAATAGTCATAGATTACAAATAAGATTCCATGTAGGATTCTAAGCAACAGTGAAGCCAGTGATTTTAAAATATGAATGATTATGTGAAAACATAGAGGAGGCGACATATTGGTCAATATCATCCTGAGGATAGTGGCAGATCTCTGCATTGCCGTAATTTTGGGACATGGAAAGAGCCTCAAATTGATGGTTTTGAATTATCTACTTTGAAACTTCTTTTTGTGTTGATAAATATATTATAATTATCTTGAATTATAAGGCAAGAGAATCACATTGGGACATGCAGAAGATCGGGTTGTTACCCAATACGATGATGGAAATTAATAATCCTGATGAAACCCACAATTATTATTATATGGAATACAATTATAATGTCACTCGGGTGGTTGTTTTTACTTTTATATATATAAGAAGATGTTTACTACTGATGGGGGCAGATATGATTGGAGATCTTGAATAAACTGTTGCATCCGCAAGCTATGTCACCCTATTATGGATGTTGGTTTTAACAATCTAGTGGAAAGACTTCAAGAAGATATTATATGGACTATAAATTTAAAGTTATTGTCTTTTCTTTTTTTATTTAGATATAATGGAATATATATATATATATATTTTTAAGTAGTGTGGGCAGTGAATTAAAGATATCAAGAATTGTTGTGTATGGTAAATTTGTAAGACAGTGGGTGAATAAGCTAGCTACAGACTGATTAGTTTAAGAAAAGGGATTTTTAAGTGATACATTTAGGGGAGTGGAGGAAATGGATAGAGTGGAATAAATGTTAAATTAGATTTTATGGGGAGCCCGCTTTGAAATGTTATTAAAGTAGGACTTATTGTATAGTTTTAAAGTGGAAGGTGGTTTTGAATTGTTGCAATAATGCATAGATATAAAACACTATTATGCTAAATTAGAGTTATTTTATAATAGTTATAGTATAATGTGTTTGTTTTTTTTTTGTTTTTTTTTTTTCTCTTCTTCTTTTCTGAAATGTATGGATAAAGGGGGATTTATAATACTTTTAGTAAGTAAAGGTCAGTATTTTGAGGAGGGAGTAAGTAATCTGTTATGAATTAGGGTTTTTTTTTGTTACGAAGAAGTCACAGGGGGGGAAGGGTGGGGAGGGGGGGTTAGGGAGGGGGGGAGGGGGGGAAAAAGGGGGAAAAATTTGTATTTGAAAACCTTTTCAATAAAAAAAAAAAAAAAGTCACTGAATTCAATGAAAGAGGTTAATCGTAAGGTTATCTTTCATTGAATGTAATTCAATACATATTTCTACAAACAGCATAGATTTTAAGGTATATGAAGTGTAATGGGAGGATGCAAGAGAATTTTCTATTCCATTGGCACAGAATAGAATAGAATAGAATAGAATAGAATAGAATAGAATAGAATAGAATGGAATGGAATGGAATGGAATGGAATGGAATGGAATGGAATGGAATGGAATGGAATGGAATGGAATAAAGAGCCTTGGTGGCGCAGCAGACTAAAGTGCTGTTAAGTAGCAACAGCTGCCTGCAATTACTGCAAGTTCAAATCTCACCAGGCTCAAGGTTGACTCAGCCTTCCATCCTTTTGAGGTAGGTAAAACGAGGACCCGGATTGTGGGGGCAATAAGCTGACTTTGTATAAAAAAGAACACCGCTTAGGGGGGCCCAAAAGCCCTACTAAGCAGGTATATACAAAAGTATGAAGGCTATTGCTTAACACATTGTAAGCCGCCCTGAGTCTCCGGAGAAGGGCGGCATATAAATTGAACCAATAAATAAATAAACAAACAAAGAAAGAATAGAATAGAATAGAATAGAATAGAATAGAATAGAATAGAATAGAATAGAATAGAATAGAATAGAATAGAATAGAATAGAATAGAATTTTTTTATTGGCCAAGTGTGATTGGACATACAAGGAATTTGTCTTGGTGCATATGCTCTCAGTGTACATAAAATAAAAGATACGTTCATCAAGAATCATAAGATACAACACTTAATAATAGTCATAGATTACAAATAAGATTCCATGTAGGATTCTATTTATTAGACTGTATCCTGTTTGAATAAACATTGAATAAATACAAATTAAACTCTTTAATTTCACAACAATATAGACAGACTTAACCATAGTTTCAGTTGGAAAAATGTGACCATCTTCAACCAAACCAAAAACGCTGGAGAATTTCTAGAAGCCTGGCACTCTTACAAATTAGTCATCAATAGGCACATAGACATTAACAATATCTATAGATTATGCAATACAGACAATCAGCTAGCCAAAAAGGGAACAAAAAGATCCAAGCACCTCTCCATCAGCACCCGGATCAGCATAGATTTATTCCAAGATTAACATCAGACTAACAATCAAGTTATACAATATCAACTCCCCCCCCAGTCAAAAAACTGCCAAAGAAGCAAACAGCAAACAGCCTAATCAAAGAATCTATAAGGCCACCCCCACCAACAGTGACAGACCAAGCCACCAGAAAATAAATTGACAGCAAACCCCACTCTTTACCAGCACTGATGATGTCCCCAGTTTGGGTAATGAAACATCTGCAAGAAAACAAACAAGCTCAGAGAGTACCAAGGACCCCTCATTTCAACCCTAAACTATTAATATTCTTCTTTATTGGAATAAACGTTAATAAATTTTCACCCCCAGAATCAATGGATTTATCATTTCTAATTGTGCTTTGTTTCCTAAGAATAATCTGGGTAATTAACTATTTAATTCAGAGGTACAAATAAAGACTGCCTTTTAGACATAATTCCTTGTTAATTTGGGATTATAAACAGGATTTGTTCATTTGCTTATTTTCTTGCCTACAATTGTTTAGCAGGCCATTTACAACCTCAACACAATCAGCTGAAAATCTTAAAAACCAGCTACACTGAAATTAAAATAATAAAGGAAATCACCTACAAAATAATTAAAACCAGCTCCACAAAGCCAGGCTGAACAAAAGGAGATGAGTGTGAAGCTGAATGAGCTTCCCATAGAGATGCCATGAAAATACATGGTGAATACTGAAAAGACTCCATCACAAAGAGTTATAGACTAGCATCCCAAACGAAAAATCATAATAACAGCAATATTTAGCAAATATGTATAGCGGGTCAAAATTGAGAAGGATATTCAAACCAGGGTACGTATGTAGGCATGTATTTATTTCAATTTATACAGTCACCCATCTCAATCTTGGAACTCTGGGTGGCAAACATAAAAGTCAAAATATCACAATAGATCGGGCGACACTGCTCATACACCATGCTCCTAACCACAATAGCTTGCAGGTGAAGGAAATGGAGCCAGGACGGCCAGAAGGAGCAACAGTGTTTGGGCCTTCCACAACCACTTTCTGGTGTAGGTTAGGTTGAGAAATAATGACTAGCACAAAAAAAGGCAGTGACTTAGCACCGATACCTAATCGGCTAAAGAGGAATAATCCTACTTTCACTAAGGATGAATTGTTGTTTTCTGGGAATGCTGCAAGTGAATGAACTCTTTGTTGGGTTCTGATGTTTTATGGTCCTAAACTATATATTGACATTTAAGGGTTATCAGTGTTGTAAAGCTCATAAGAGCCAGTTTGGTGTAGTGGTGAAAGCATCAGGCTAGGAACTGGGAGACTAGTGAGTTCTAGTCCTGCCATGGGCACAAAGCCCATGGGCCAGTCACTCTCTCTCAGTCCCAGGAAGGAGGCAATGGTATATCTCTTTCAAGATATGGTATATCTCTTTCAAAATGTGGGAATTAGCTATCAGAATTCCAAAGGCCAAAGTTAGTATAAGTTATTGCAAATGGATATTTAGGAGTAGAGTACAATTATTGAGTTCCACCAACCTATTCACAAGTGCTCCGAGCATAGAGGAGGTGTTTGATTCAACTTCATTCTGGACACCTTTAACCAATTAGCAGCCACATAGTGGCATAGTATTAACTCTACAGTATTAGTCAACTTGATGTAGTAGTGAAAGCATCAGGCTAGCAACCAGAGTATGTGACTTTGAGTCCTGACTTAGGGACAAAGCCTGCTGGGTAACCTTGGGCCAGTCACTCTCTGGAAGAGAGAGACTGGCCCAAGGAAGTGTAGGAAGAAATATCCTTCTGGGTTCGGCTCCAAGTGGGGAAAAAAGACACTGGAAACATGGAGACTGCTTGGAAAGATGGTTTAATGGTGGACAGGATCACATGGTTTGAGTTCCTGAACAGAAAAGGGGCCGAGACGCAGTGAGTCCCCGGGTTTTATGCCCTCTCTGGCTTTGAACTTCCTGGGGCCCAGAAAGAGTATCCTGATTGGTTGTCAGACTCCCAAGGGGTGGGGGTCTTAGCTAGTCTTGTGGCATGGCACTTCCCAGGTGCCATGTGGTGAGTTTCTGTTGCTAGATGGGTCCTATTGTGTTGCAGATGATGGTCCATTAACAAAGATTGAGTTTCTGCCTCTGACCCATTGACAAAGGGTGGGAGCAGGAAGATGGGAGCTGCTTCGTCTTTAAAACATGCTTCTCCATTTCTCATCCAGGGAAACATAATGTTCTGCCTTTTTAATATTTCCCAAAATATTTCATTCCTCTAGGAAAGGGGTGGTTGCTAACTTCCTACAGAAGGAAGCAATGACAAATCACTGACAAAAAAAAACTTTTCTGAGAAAATTGCAGGAAATAGTCCTGATGCAAAATGACTCATAAGTGCGCGCACACACACACACACATACACACCCTCACACACACACAAAGCTAATATAATAATATCCAACTGGTATCTGACTCTCTGGAGTCAAGCAGACGTTTTTTGAATGAATTGGACTTCAAGGGCAGCTCTGAACAGAGCAGGAGGCATCTCAGTGTCAAACGACCTGGGATTAGAAAATGATAATTTGTTTACATTGCTGCTGCTAAGGGTTTCTGAGCTGTTTTTACTGACTTTGGACACAGAATGTTGGATTTGATTGAGTTGATCTATGAGAATTCTAAATAATAAGAATTCTGAAATCTTTTGGCCATTTTAGAGTAAGTCTCAACAGTGATGGTGCAAAATCTTATTATTCATTTTTGTAATATATTATTGGCCACCAGGATCTTTCTGAACTACAGTGAGAGGTGAGGGTTGTAAGTAGTAAATAAGAAAAAAAAAATCAAGTAGCTAGGCATTATTTAAAAGCAATACCTATCTATTCACTTAGCTAGCTAGCAATTTTATCACCCGAAGTAAAAGTTGTTCTGTCTGCATGCTTCATTTACTAAATACAGGACAGAGGGCTGAATTCCTTCTAGTCATTTTGCTCTTAAATATAAATTGCATCCACCTCAGGGATAGGATTGTGACAGCTTTTAACAGTCCACACTGCAACAATTAGTGATAGGAAAAACAGCATATCCCCAATGATATTGCAAGGGGAATTTATGTAGGCAGAAGGCAATTATCTAAATTGGATTTTGGAAAGGACACTGTGAATAATCATATGGGAAATGCCATGGGATTTTTCACAACCCTAGGTGGTAAGGACTTGTTCTCCAAAAAATATTAGCTTATGAGGGATTGCTCTTAAAGTATCCACTGGTGTTTTTTTCTTTTTCTTTTTGTTCTTTAGACTCTTTATTTTTCTCTTGAATTAAAAAAAAAATACTGCTGGGGAGTGCAAGTATTTGAACTATAATCGGAGATCCCAGCACAAAGGAAATAAAGCTACCAACACTCAACCCAAGCTGTGGAATAACAGGATTATTTGAATAAATTATGCCAGTTGGCACATTTGAAAGGATCATACAGCTAGCATAGCCATGTCCTGAAAGTTGCTAGTTTTACTAATCATATTTCAAAAAAGAAGGGAAGGATGAAAAAAAAAAGAGGAAGACAAATGTGTCCCTTTTTTCCATTTATGATGACACTCTGCTATTTTTATTTCATCTTTCTGGCCTCTTTCTTTGTTAGTATTAGGACAAATACTGTTACTCTGATACAGACCAAAATCCAGTCAGAACACCAGGCCTCAATTTTCTTAAATGTTCAAAATGTGTGAGTGAATGGAGGAAGGATGTACGTTTAGAAGTATAGTTATATATGGACATGTTCTAATATTTATTTGCATTGCAAGTCCTGTGTGAAAAAAATGCATTCAAATACATCTCACAAATTTAGATGGAGAGGGAATTTGTAGACCCTTATTCAAAAAGGTTATCATAATACTTTGATTCAAAAGATTTAATCACAGTGGAGCACAAGACAATGTGTATGTGGAAGACATATGTTAGAGCATAAAAAATATCTCCAAGTGAACTGTGGGACGTCAAATGATCTGTGTTTTCCATTCAGATAGTACACAGAAAGTTGGGAGTGGTCAGGAATAGTCTGAATCTTTGGCAAGAATTTTGTGGAAAACTATAATATTAAATGAGCCTATAAGAACTTAGATAATATTTTATACAATCACAAGAGTGATCTGGTCATTTACTTTGTTTTTAAAAATATTGTTTCAACAGACTCTTCTCAGCACTCTATGGTTGTCCCTGTAATATAGGCAGTCCTTGCTTTACAACAGTTCATTTAGTGACCATTCAAAATTAAAACAGCACTGAAAAAAAGTGACTTAAGACCATTTTTCAGACTTATGACGGTTGAGGCATCCCTATGGTCACATGATCAAAATTTGGCTGCTAGCAGTGGTGGAATTCATTTTTTTTACTACCAGTTCTGTAGGCGTGGCTTGGTGGGTGTGGTGTTGCTTGGTGGGCGTGGCTTGGTTTGCATGGCAGGGGAAGGATCCTGCAAAATCTCCATTCCCACCCCACTCTAGGGGAAGGATACTACAAAATCCCCATTCCCTTCCCACTCCTGGGGGAAGGATACTGCAAAATCTCCATTTCTACCCCACTCTGGGTCAGCCAGAGGTGATATTTGCCGGTTCTCTGAACTACTCAAATTTCCGCTACTGGTTCTCCAGAACCTGTCAGAACCTGCTGAATAGAACCCCTGGCTGCTACTTCATATGTATGACGGTTGCAGTGTCCTGGGGTCATGTCTTCACCTTTTGCAACCTTCTGACAAGCGAAGTCAACGGGGAAGACAGAGTCACTTAACAACTGTGTCACTTAACAACTGGAGCAAGAAAGGTCATCTTACTTAGCAAAATAAGTTGTGGGCTCAATTATGGTCCTAAGTCGAAGACTTTGAGTCTTTGGGTTATTCATTTGGTTTATACCTCCTTTTTCCTGAAGCAAGAGCTTTTTCCTGTGAAGCAAGAGCTAAAAAAGAATAAAGTTTATATAGAGAGAGTATGTACTTGGGAGACAGGGATAAGGCTCTGTTTATTAAGCAGTCCATAGTGAGCTCCACCTCTTTAAATGGTCTACTACAACTGGACACAATTTGAAAATTGCTACTTTGGCATATAACTTTTTGGGGTTGTAAAAAGTTTGCACTAAAGTGCAAACAAGGTCTTAAGATAATAGAACTTTTCTACTTCGTTAGTTTCTTTTTGCCAAGATGTAGTTTCCTTCTAGGTAAACAATTGTGGTCTTATAGGCACACAAGACAGCTGCTTCTGCCTCCTAGAACAATTGATGCATCACAGGATAGATGAAGTCATCCTTGAAGTAATATAGAAACTTGTTACTGATTTAAGATAAAATATACGAAGTAAATTAACAAAGTAAATTAATAAGGTAAATTAACAAATAAAGTAAACATGAATCAATGCATAATATTTTACTCATGGTCAAAGCTCTGGCCTAAAACACAGACCTCCCTTGTGGTCTCTCAACCTCTAACATTAAGCTTTGGTGCAGTGGTGAAATTCAAATATTTTACTACCGGTTATGTGGGCGTGGCTTGGTGGGTGTGGTGTGGTGTGGCTTGGTGGGCATGGCTTGGTGGGCATGGCAGGGGAAGGATACTGTAAAATCTCCATTCCCACCCTACTCTGGGGCCAGCCAGAGGTGGTATTCGCCAGTTCTCCAAACTACTCAAAATTTCCGCTACCGGTTCTCCAGAACCTGTCAGAACCTGTTGAATTTCACTCCTGCTTTTGTGTATGGAATATTTTGGTCCTTTTTTAAAAAAAAAAACATTGACTGTGCTAATTATATTGTTGAAAAAAATCTGGCATCTTTTTATACCAAAAATTTGGTTCTGAGAAACAAGAGTAAGATTACTCTCTTTGACAGGGAGGTTTCAAAACTCAAAAGATATTTCTTCTTCCAGATCCCTACAAGCTGGTAAATTATGAGATGCTGGTTAATATAATTTAAATGTTTTTGTCACTCGGATGCCTTGTAGTATTCATCAGTGTATCTTAAAACAATGGATTCTTTCCGTATTACCCTAAATTGCCAATTATAACCTAATTACACAATGAATTAGATGCCAGTGAAAAACTGAATAGCTATCGCCATCCCAGTTCCAGCAGTGCACTTGGCAAAATTATCCCCATTCTTCAAATCATTTCAAGAAAATTACTAATTGAGATCTAAACGGCACCAAGTTCCAGAGTCCATTGGAGTTGGGTGGACAATAAATTTGAAGTAATAATAGTAGAGTACCACCTTTATTTATTTATTATTCTTTTATCCTGCCAGATTCTAAGTGGATGCTAGCAGTTTGCATATATAAAAAATTAAAACTTACTAAAAACATAAAATCAAACTCATGATCACCAAAAAACAGAATAATACATTTGTCCACTTACTCCTGAAATATCTTTTGAAATAGCTCATTTTTTAAATATCTGAAGAGCCAACAATTAAGGTATATGAGGGGTCCTTGGTGTTCTCTGAGCTTGCTTGTTTTCTTGTAGATGTTTCATTACCCAAACTAGGTAAAATAATCAGTGCTGGTAAGGAGTGCTATTTGTTCTCAAGTTTATATTCTGGTGACTTGCTTGTCTGTGTGAATGAGCTACAAATATTCTCCTTTATTAATAAAGGTATGAGTCAAATTTCAAGAAAAAGCTGTTCCATATTATGAGGGCTCCAATGAAAAGCATTGCCTGCAAGCAGAAGAGGTGATCCTGGAGCTATCTGTGTGCCAAGTGATATACTACAGATTAAAACCAAATTAAATCTACCTGGAAACTTCCTGGTAGACAGAACTTCCATTGCAAAACAGGAGTTATGAATCTTTGATTGGCCAATGTACAGGCTATTGAATTTTATACCAAGTAAAGTTTCTGATTAGTTTTCAAAGGCAGACCCATCAGAATAGAGCTGGAAGGGACCTTGGAAGTCTTCTAGTCCAAGCCCCTGTTTGGACCTTATACCATTTCAGACAAGTGACTGTCCAATTTCTTCTTAAAAAACCTCCCGTGATGAAGCACCTACAACTTCTGATGGCAAGCAGTTTCACTGTTTAATTGTCCTCACTGTTAGGAAGTTTCTCCTTAGTTCCAGGTTGCTTCTTCCCTTGATTAGTTTCCATTCATCGTTTCTTGTCCTGTCTACAGGTGCTTTGGGTTGCCCTCCTCTTTGTGGCAATCTCTCAAATACTGGAATACTGCTATCATGTCACCCCTAGTCCTTCTTTTCTCTAGACTAGCCAAATCCACATCCTGCAACTGTTCTTCATATGTTTTAGTCTCCAGGCCTTTAATCATCTTGTTGCTCTTCTTTGCACTTTTTCCAAAGTCTTAACAACTTTTTTTGCAATGGGGTGACCAAAACTGGAGGCAGTATTCCAGGTGTGGCCTTACTAAGGCTTTATAAAGCGGTACTGATACTTCACGTGATTTTGATTCTATGCCTCTATACAAGGATTGTATTATCTTTTTTGGCTGTTGCGGCATACTGGTGGCTCATATTTAAGTGATCAATCACTCAGACTTCAAGGTTCCTCTCATGGTTATTGTTTTTGAGTCAGGTTTCACCTAATCTATACTTGTACGCTTGGTTTTTCCTGCCTAAGTGTAAAACTTTGCTTTTCTCCACATTAAATTTCATGCTGTTGGATAGGGCCCATTGTTCAAGTCTGTCAAGATCTTTTTGGATCCTGAGCTTGTCTTCTGAAGTGTTGGCTATTCTTGCCAGGTTATTGTCATCTGCAGATTTGATGAGTTCCCGTTCTATGTCCTCATCTAAGTCATATATGACAATATTAAAAGAGTACTGGGCCTAAGACGGACCCTGTGGCATCCCATTGCTTATTCCCCTCCATGTAGATAGAGTACCATTAAGGATGACTATTGAGTATGGTTTGTCAGCCATTTACAAATCCATTTGGTGGTGATGCTGTCTATCCCATATTTTTCCTACTTTCCATGAAGTAGGTTGTGGTCAAATACCTTGCTGAAGTCTAAGTATACTATGTCCATAGCATTTTGCTGGTCTACTAATTTAGTCACTTGGTCAAAGAATTATATAAGATTGGTTTGGCATGATCTGTTTTTAACAAACTCATGCTGGATTTTTGGTATAACTTTATTAGTTTCTAGATTTGATTTAATTTAATTTAATTAATTCAATTTATATGCCGCCCCTCTCCGAAGACTCAGGGCGGCTCACAATACATTTTAAAAAATCATTATAAAAAAACATTTAAAAATTAAAAACATTAAAAACTCATTCACGCCATTCATGGCCAGATCTCGCCAGATCATAAGAGCGAGATCCACGGCCCCAGGCCTGCCGGAAAAGACAGGTCTTCACCGCTTTTCGGAAGGCCAATAGGGTGGGGATGGTCCAGACCTCAGGAGGTAACTGGTTCCAGAGAGCTGGGGCAGCCATTGAGAAGGCCCTCCCCCGCGGGCCTGCCAGCCGGCATTGTTTAGCTGACGGGACCCGGAGGAGACCAACTCTGTGGGATCTTACCGGTCACTGGGAGCTATGCGGCAGAAGGCGGTCTCGAAGATAACCTGGCCCTGAGTCATGTAGGGCTTTAAAGGTAATAACCAACACCTTGAATTGTGACCAGAGACCAATAGGGAGCCAGTGTAGCTCACGGAGAATTGATGTAATGTGGGTGTATCTAGGTGCACCCACGACAGCTCGCGCGGCTGTGTTCTGGACCAACTGTAGTCTCCGAACACTTTTCAAGGATAGCCCCATGTAGAGCGCGTTGCAGTAATCTGACCATGAGGTGACATGGGCATGAGTGGCTGTGAGGAGAGCCTCCTGATCCAAGTAGGATCGCAATTGGTGCACCAGGCGAACCTGTGCAAAGGTCCCCCTAGCCACAGCTATCAGATGTTGCTCTAATCTTAGCTGTGAGTCTAGGAGACACCCAAATTGCGAGCCCGTTCTGAGGGGGACAATTTCTTTCCCCCCCCCCCCAGAACCAAGGATGGACAATCAACATAGTCTTTAGGAGGCAATACCCACAGCCACTCGGTCTTGTCTGGGTTAAGTCTGAGCCCGTTGACTCCCACCTAAACCCTCACAGCCTCCAGGCACCAGCACATCACATCCACCGCATCACTGAATTGACGCAGGGTAGAGATATACAGCTGGATATTATTCGCGTATTGCTGATACCTCACCCAGTGTCGACGGATGATTTCACCCAGCGGCTTCATGTAGATGTTAAATAGGAGGGGAGAGAGGACTGAGCCCTGAGGCACCCCACAAATGAGGGGCCTAGTGGTCGACCTCTATCCTCCTACCAACACCGACTGTGACCGACCAGAGAGATAGGAGGAGAACCACCGTAACACGGTGCCTCCCACTCCCAGCTCCCTTAGTCGTCCCAGAAGGATACCATAGTCAATGGTATCAAAAGCTGCTGAGAGGTCAAGATGTTTGCAGATCTGTTTTTTGATTATCTTTTCCAGAATCTTCTCATTTATTTATTTATTTATTTATTTATTTATTTATTTATTTATTTTATTTCTTAGATTTCTATGCCGCCCTTCTCCCATAGGACTCAGGGCGGCTCACAGAATAAAAAACATATAACAATAAATAAAACTAAAAACATCCAAATATAAAAACCCCAACAACTAAAATCTCATAACAGATCAGGGAATTTGCTGAAAAAGCCATGTCTTCAGTTCGGCGCGGAAAGCACGGAGGTCGAGGGCTGTCCGAAGCCTGGTGGGTAATTCATTCCAGAGGTCGGTGTCGCCACCGAAAACGCCCTCATCCTGGGGGCCACCAGCTGACATTGTCTGGCCAATGGCACCCGGAGGAGGGCAGTCCTATGTGACCGCACTGGGCGGTGGGAGGCCGGTAGGAGGTGGTCCTTCAAGTACCCTGGGCCCATGCCATGTATTGATGTTAGGCTGATAGGTCTGTAGTTTCCTGGGTCTGTTTTTTTCCCCTTTTTGAAGATGGGAATAACATCAGCTCTTTTCCAATCCTTAAGGTAATTACCCGGTGTTCCAGGGTTTTTGAAAGATATGATACAATGGTTCTGAGATAATATCTGCCAGCTTCTTCACAACTCTGGGATGTAAACCATCAGGTCCTGGTGATTTATATTTCTCGAGATCAGATAGGTTTTTTCTAACCATTTTCTTACTTATTTTAACTTTTATTTCTAGTCTGTCTTTTACAGTTGGGTTTTTGGTAGGTTGGGCTATAGTTTCCTTTTGTGTGAAGACTGATGCAAAGACTGAGTTAAGCAGCTCTGCTTTCTCTCTACTGCCTGTTACTTCCTTGCCATTTTCTCTCTTACTGGACCTATTGTTTCCTTGACATTTTTCTTGTTATTTATATGTTGAAAGAAACTTTTTTATTATTATCTCGCAAGTTTTACTTTTATTAATGGATGAAGTTTAAGAGAGATATAGTCCTTTGCCATAGACTGATGTTAAGAGAACAAAGGAATTATACACATCTGTAAGCAGAAGCTAACTCTCACTCTGATGCCAGAATAAAATTAAGCCAAAATAAAATTAAGTCATGACCCTACCCAAACAGATAGGACTAAGCATAAAGATACTGTAGCTAGGTAGTCCCATTATCGGGTCAAAGAAGTAAAGTAAGTAAAGCTTATCAATTGACCCATCATGGGTGTTTTTGAATCTACTAGCCACAATGTTTGAAGAAGAAATGGAGCTCAGGAATCACCTGAGGTCTTCTGGTATTAATCATGCAGAATACTTAACTTGAATAGCGTTCAGGATGGTCTTAAGCATATTTATTTGAAAGTAAACCATCCAACACTTGAATGTACATGAGATTGCCACTTTAAGATTGAATCTTCCCCAATAGCAGTGAATTTTGTTTCATATACCACAGAAACTGTAGAGGAAAATATGGCCTAAAAATATTGCTGTGCAATCTTACAAAAATGTGGTGGCTTTTTGCATGTGCGAGCATAGGAAAATATGTGGAACATGGTAAATTAATGAAGGCAATACTTAATGCAATAAATGTTTTTTTTTGGATAGTATGTAACATAATCAGAAAGTAGGACAAGAGGAAAATTTTTTAAAAATCTATTTCATCAGCCTGTCAGGAAAAAAATGTAACTGACAAAATGTATGTCTTAAGTTAGCCTACTAACATTTAGCTAGGGAACTATTTATTTTGGATTTTATGATTCTGTGATATAAAAAAATTATATTTGGATAAGATGAAAATATATAAATTAATGAACAGTTGAATTTACAAAATGCAAATGTTTCATTTTTATGCTGCTTCATTAATTTGTTCCTTTTTTGTCATAATTAATGAATTTGCCTAACAACTAGCAGAGGTAGGAAAATTGGCTAACCAGGTGTTCTCTAAATTATTTGCACTACAACTCCCATCATGTCTTATTATTGGTAGTGGGTAGAGTTTATGGGATGTATAGTCCTTTGAGGTTAAGTTTATGAGCTGTGGTGGCGCAGTGGTTAGAGTGCAATACTGCAAGCTATTTCTGCTGATTGCCAGCTGCCTGCAGTTCAGCAGTTCAAGTCTCACCGGCTCAAGGTTGACTCAGCCTTCCATCCTTCCGAGGTTAGTAAAATGAGGACCCAGATTGTTGGGAGCAATAAGCTTTAGAGAGGGCTGTAAAAACACTGTGAAGCGGTATATAAGTCTAAGTGCTATTGCTATTGCTAGTAAGAGAACAAAGGAATTATACCCATCTGTAAGCAGGAGCTAAGTCTCACTCTGATGCCAGAATAAAATTAAGTCAAAATGAAATAGAGAAAGAGGACATATTTTGAATTGTTAAACAGTTGTAAAATAACTTTTCCAAGTTTGCATTGTTTGTACATTCAATTATTAAATGAAAAATTATTTTTATTAATTGTGGAAAATTCAGATAGCCTTTCCTCCTGATATTTTCTCTTTCCTATTATGTGCATTTCAAAGGCCACTTAAGAAAGTTTCCCGCAAAGGAACATATCCAAGAGGCCTGTTTATTAATGGCAATAAATGAAGGAATGAAACTTTGCAGTTTGGGCTGAGGCCTATTTATACAATATTCATTTTCCTTGGCTTCAGACAACTACAATATTTTTACTACTGGAAAATTGTTCCACCTAAATAAAAAAAAGTAATCTAATGTTGCTATTTTTATCCTACATTTCTGGGCTGAATATTACCTCCTAAAATTTGCCTGAAAATTCCCAAGCTCTTTTAGCAAAAGAAAGTCTCTATTTTTTAAAAAAACCTCTTAATATAATTTGTCCATTTGAAACTTGCGGCCACCTTTCTGTCTCATTTTTAATGTTATGTGACTGAGATTACCTTGCAACTGACTTTCCTGTACTTAAACCACGTCTTTGCTCTCTTTAGTTTTAGCTGCCTAACTGACCTAACAAAATATTCCTAGAGACTTACTATCCTGTGCTTTTTAATCTATGTTTAAACATTAAGTGTGCCCACTATACTCACAGTATGTTCAGGAACATAAAACTCTAATTTTCTTAGTTTGCAATGCAATCAGTTATGTCGAAAACTCTCTGATCTACTTTCCACAATATTTAATATGATTTTTTTTAAAAATACTTTGAAAGTGTAATGTAAGTAGTGATTTTGTATTAGGCAGGTAGCCTAAAAATCTCTGAAACACCCAAGGTGAAAACAGAGAAGTAAAATATAAATGCTTGTCTTCCTGTTATTCACTATAAGCCGTGAACACCTTGGCAGAAGGTATCTATCATCTTCTTAGTTATTTTCTTAGATATCATGAGCCATGGTAGCACAGTGGTTAGAGTGCAGTACTGCAGGCTACTTCTGCTGACTGCCGGCTGACTGCAATTTGGCAGTTCAAATCTCACCCGGCTCAAGATTGATTCAGCCTTGCATCCTTCTGAGGTCAGTAAAATGAAGACCCAAATTGTTGGGGGCAATATGCTGCCTCTGTAAACTGCTTAGAGAGGGCTGTAAAGCACTCTAAGTGCTATTGCTATCATCACACTGGACTCTGTGTGGACACTTAAGGACAGATGTGCACCAGGGGTGGGATCTACTTACGTTTACTACCAGTTCACAACGGGATCGTGTGCGCTCTCTCGCTTCACTCATGTGCGCGCCTTGCTTCTGCACATGCGCAGATCGCTGATGATGACATCCGGGGCAGTGAGTGGGGCCTCCCAACGGTTTTACTACCGATTCTTGTGATGGGCAACCCACCACTGATGTGCACCATCTTGACCTGTCTCCAGTGGTCCTTTTCCTAATACTGGATAAAAATGTGCTGTGACTATCCTGTTTCAGCATGCCACCAGCCAGAAGAGAAGTCCTCAAACATTTATCAGACTATAATTTCTTTGGCTACACTTCACAATAGCAATAATGCACCAAGATAAATTCCTTGTGTGTCCAATCACACTTGTCCAATAATAAAAAAAAAAATTCTATTCTATTCTATTCTATTCTATTCTATTCTATCACTGCTGTAAGATGTAAGATGTTGTAGGTATATAGGCTCTATGTGCACAGGGAACAGTTTTACAGGAGCTTTAAATCAATGCTTGTTGGATCTTTCATTATCAGATACTGTAGGTTTTGCCAGTTGTTAACTAATCTTTAATATCACCTCAGTGCAATATGTTGTTAAAACTGCTTGGCAATGAGTGGATATAGATGTTTCAACCAAAGCCCATGGAGTTCAGCTTCACCTGGTACTGATCATTCTTGATCTTCTTTGCTAGCACAAGTTCTTCATTTTAGCTTCTTTTTTATTTTTATTATTATTCAGCAGATTTGTGTGGGGAGACAATCTTTTTTTTTTTTTTTGTATGTGTTGGGAGCAATCTCTACATTTTCAATTTACAAATTAACTACTGCCCAAAGGTTTTACCGAATGCTTTTCTTGACAGATGTACGCTGCCTAACAATAGGAACAAGAATTAATATGTCACATAAAAAAAAAACACACCTATTCAAGGCACAGACTGTGTTATCTTCATTTCCTATGCATAGAAATCCCAGCACTAATGCAAATGAAAAAAAAATGGAAGGGGGAAAAAAGTCCATTAGTTGATTTGTTAATGCACATAAGTGTCAACAGGTGTGATCAAGTGTAAAAGGAAAATGTCGCTGGTGCATTTGTGCTGTCAGAGAAGACAGACTTCCTGCAGGAACCTTAAAAGTAAAGTTAAAATTGAAAAGTTGCTGAAACCCTCTATCAGCTGCCACCTTACAAGTATTAGATGTCTGATTTAAGGCTGGCAATCTGCCAGCAACATTTTTAAAAGCTAGGAATGTGTGGGTACAAAAATACCTGCACTTCATGCTGGCACATGAGCATTTAACCTTGTATATTTCATGGATATGTACTTTGGGGTGGGGGTGCCTCCAACTTGACCCCTTTCTGCTACCAGGAGATACCTTGATGCAATAGAAGAAGCTCCCTCTGTAAGTTATAACTTTCTTCAGAATTTTTTTTTTAAAAATAAGCAAAAATAAACGGAAAGGGCTACAATACATTTGTAATCATTAAAATTTAACTTATGTGAGGAATGATCAAACCTCGTATTTATTTAGTAATAATGATGATGCCTTTGTAAGAGTACACTTGGAATATAACACCCAGTTTTGTTGAGACTCTAGAAAGAGTACAGTGAAGAGCAACAAAGAAGATTAGGGGGCTGGAGGCTACTGTTCTGACCTAGGCTTCCTGAGTCAGTAAAACACACGAGTAGTCCCAAAAACCTCTTTTATTGCAACAGCTGTGAATTCATTCATTCACAGATGAGTCTCAATTAGTTATAAAGAGTCCTTCGGGAGAAGTCCTTTGGGATAATCACCCACCTTTATCTCCCTTGACACGCTGCCAAAGAACTAATTGGCAAAGCCACATGGAGTCCAGAATCAAACAGAGCTTCAGGCTTTAAGCTGAACCGAATGAACAAACGTTGCTCCCTGCAAAGGCCCACGTGCCTTTGTTCCTCTTTTAAGTCTTATGGGAGGGGCCAATCATCTCCCAGCCCTACTCCTGAGTCATCCCTTTTGTTTTAGCTTTTCTTGCCTTCTGGCAGCTCTGCGCATGCGCGCACTGAGAACAGGCTCCCTCTGTTCCTCTGCCTCGCTGAGGTCCGACTCTGGAGGCTCCGGAGGCAGCACGTACCTCCCAGATGGCCCTTTCTCTGCTTCCAATGCAGAGCCCTCATCTGAGCCTTCCTCAGACTCCAAAACTGGCCCATGGTCCTCCCCAGCCTTCTCACTGTACGACTCTGCTGCCAGCTCCTCAGGCTGCTGGTGGACCACAACAGCTACAACATTTGAAGTACAGTTGCAGGAACTGGATATGTCTAGTCTAGTAAAATGAAGGACTGGGGGTGACATGATAGCACTTTTCAATTATTTGAGAGGCTGCCACAAAGAGGAAGAGATCAACCTATTCTCCAAAGCACCAGAAAATAGGAGAAGAAACAATGGATGGAAACTTATTAAGGAAAGAACCAAACTAAAATAACCCATTGCAATACTTTATACTAATGTTGGTCTCTGGAATTCTGATGGTCAACTCCCACATGTTACATGCACCAACTTCATTTAAATGAGAAGCTCTTGAAAAATCAATGAGAATGTAGACCTGTTCTCCCCGAACAATTCAATATTATTGTATTTTGTAGGTGGATAACCTCCACATAAATATACATATGTTTGAATAGCAACATGTGGTGAAATTGTCACCATGCATGATGTTTCCAATGAAATTTCTGGTCATGTCACACTGCAAGGATATGCAGACTATTCTATTTTGACTTCAAAATCATTATAGAGTTTAAAAATGGGCCAATCTGACCATGCCAGAAGTGTTCAAATTTCAAAGTGAATTGTTTTCAAGCTTCTTTTTCTTCTAATGCAGAATTCGTAACCCTCACAATCATATCCTCTTAATCAGATAGATATATATGTCAGAAATTTTTGTACAATCTTGATTCTGCTTAGCATCCCCTATACCAACATATATATACATGGACATAAATATGGACCATATTTTCTATATGAACTCTAGGTTATCAACTCTGAATATATCTGTAGAAGGAGGTAGATTTCCATGTAGCATTGGCTGACGGTTGTACACAAAAGATTGCAGCCTTATTTTTGCATTTCAGGAATAACATAATTGTCTGCTCTTTGGCCTAAACAGAATGGATAGTACAGTCTCAGCCCCAACTGCTTCTGCTAGTCTCCACAGAAATAGGCTATATCACAAAATCAATACCTATTTATTTTAGCACTTAACTAGGGCATGACCTAAAACAGAATTGTTTTTCTCCACTGTAATATGCTGTTTACAAAGCTGAAACATGTTTTCATATTTCATTATTCAAGCCAGACAGGAAAATGGACTGAAATTTCTATCAGCCTCAGGTACAAATTTACCACAGAAACTAATATTCTCCACACCAGTGTAATACTCAAAACTGGAATGTGCTGACCTGACGGGGAAGTGGTTGTGTGTGTTTTTAACCATCGTTTTATAAATTGAGCAGATTTAGCTCTAAAAGCTTTCTGGCTCTGCATTTGTGGATTTACTCTGGAAAATGAGGAGAAATCTTCACATCTTTTGTTTATGTTCAGTTTCAGTATGGGGTGAGGTTAAATACATTGGTGTGTGTAATTGGTACCTTCAGTTCTCTAGATATATGGCTAATTAAGGTCATTGTCAGGCTTATGATGGCTGTAATCACTGCGTCCATATTACTGGATCCTTATCATAACTTCAGTGGGATTGTCTTGGACTCATGATGAAGTGGAGTTTGCTATTCTGAGCCCATTGACATTCCAGTTCAAATGGTACCATTACTTATTCCAAGTTATCTCTTGAGAGCAGATACATCTTTTCTGTGTCTTCACTATTCCATTCTGTAATTCTGTCATCACTGTACCATTCCTGTGCTCCTATGTAGGCAATGATGATGCAATACACAGCAAGCCACATTGAGACATGAATGCAACTCTTTTTTAAAAAATATATCTATCTATCTATCTATCTATCTATCTATCCATCCATCTATCTAAATGTGTAAAAAAGAAAAAGAATGCACAAATTTATATAAGAAGGTAAGAAAAGCTATAAAAAAGAAACAAAAACATAGAGGGCATATATTCACAGACATACTATATATTTGTATATAAAGTTGCATAATAAATGTTTCAATGAATGGGAGTTATAATTCAATAGATAATCAATACTGATCAATTATGCAGACAATTAAATAGTTGGAACCATATATGTAGGAGAAGAGCAGGCAGAGTTAGAAGGTGGAATTAAGCAAGTCATCAGCCTAGAGTCATTACATTCCCACAGTCTAAGTCCAGCCCTTTCTGTATTCCATTGACCGTTATCTGGCATCAGTTTAGTATTGTACATTAGTTGACTAGATTCTTGTGTATAAGCCTGAGCAATAAATCTTCTGAACTGGAGCTTATGTGTGACTCTGATCCTTTGCACCTGACAATATGTTCTTTTTCTAATGCTGAACGATAAGTCTCTGGGCTACAAGGAAGGTACAGAATATGTACCTGAATGCATCCCAAGACCCTCAACTATATATCTCAAGAATTAGATACAATGGAGGAAGAAGTGGCAGATGATAACTTCAGTGAAGTGCAGAGGTTTTTTTCCCCTTTCTTATTGAGTTTCTGGACTAGGAATGTATATCCTATGCTTCTCGGTAGGAGAAGACATATTCTGTGCATGATTTCTCACTTAGCCAAATGAAGAAAAACTTAAAATGTTCCATAAAGTACTTTAAAAAACAAAATACAAAACTATCCATGAAAATAAAATAAACAGGATCTAACCAGAAAAATAGAATAAGCACAGACATTTATTCTTTACTTCTAATTAAACATTGCATAATTAATTCAAATACATTGAGTGAAAAGGTCTCTCATTTCACTGGAATTATCATGCACATTCCAGGATATATCAACCAACAAAAAATTTGCATGGTTTAAAAAAAAAAATCCTGAATATTGAATTTTACATAATGTGTGGGTGGGAAAATCTGTCACCCTTGAGATTTCTAGCATTTGTTACAACGGGTGACAATAGCAGGCAAATTGGAGAATTGCATTTCATCAACATGTGCAATACCATACATTCTCTACTCTTGTTCTATTAGAAAATGTTTTTAAAAATGTTATTAACAGTAAAAATGATGATGGTGAAGAAGGAGGATGGAATGTGGAAGAAACATTTCAACTCACCATAACACATGCTATTTTCTTCAGAACTAAATGTATTACACTATTAACTTATTATTGAGTGTTTATGAGAATTTGTGACCATTTTGCTCCTATTCTGTACCGTACTTGAACTTGATATCAAGAATATGCTATCTGGAAGATGATCCTTTGATACTTATGCTTTGTCCACCACAACCAAGAACAATAAATGCAGCATGAGTAAAAATCAATGTTTTGTCTCATGAACAGATAATTTACATGGACTTGAAATTAAATCTGTAAATCTGAATTGGTAGCTATTTCTTTTTGTCCTCCTTGTTCGTTTGTTTTTTTTAAAATGCATTATTCAAGACACTTTACATTAATGTTGATACAAATATGTTTATGATAAATTAATATTAATTAAACTGCTCCAGAAAAAGTCATCTCCACTTAGGAGTAAAAAGAGGAGTCCCTGCAGATTTTACTCTGCTAGTCATTACTGACTATAGGGGATGATGCCCCATTCATCAGTAAAAATGGCTTGTTTTTAATCAAGCAAATAAACACATCTCATAACTTGGATCCCCTTAGTTCCTCATGAATAAGGTTGAAGTCCCATCTCATATCTTCAGGTGCAATAAGCTGAAAAAATTTATGGTTATGTTCATAAATTGACAGTATAGATAAAGGAGAGCTGCAAGGTACAAAGGAGGGCCATAAGTTACAAGAAGCATTTTCTTCGTTTACACTTAAAGATCAAATTAAAAGGAAAAAGAAAACACACATTTATGAGACTGGCAAAAATAGATTAAAAGCAGGAAATGTGATAAAACAACAGGTTAAATGGGTTGAAATCAATTAAGAAAAAGTATCTATCATCTATCTATCATCTATCTATCTATCACAAGGGTGTCAAACTCACGTTGTCACATGACGTATTGTGACTTTTTTCCCCTTCGCTAAATCAGGCGTAGGAGTGGCCAGTGCATGACATATCCATCCCACCTGCCATGAGTTTGACAGCCCTGATCTATCATCTATCTGTCATGTATCTATCTACAGTGGTATATAGCACTGGGTGCTCCAGCCCTAATCAAGATTACATCTATTGGTTTCTGATGTGCAAAATTTAGCACCTTTCCATTATTTTCATGAGATTAACTTGATCTATTGCAGGGGTATCAAACTCATGTTGTCACGGCGGCGTCACATAACATATTGTGATTTTTTTCCCCCTTCGCTAAACCGGGTGTGGGAGTAGCCAACATGTGACACATCCAGCACACAGGGCGCGAGTTTGAACACCCTGATTTATTACTGAATAAACTGAAATCCCTGTTAATCCCCCACACACTTGTATCAAAAGTTGCAGATTCAGCTCACAAAGGTAGCATAAAGAGATCCTTTGGCCAAATCGAATATTTTTCTTCAAAATAGTGCAGAATGCTATATTGATCAAAGTCTATCCATCTATAAATGGATATGGTGCTAATTAGACATTGGTGGGGTGGAAGCAATGTTTTTCAACCTTAGCGACTTTAAGGTATGTGGACTTCCTGGCTGAGGAATTCTGGGAATTGAAGTCCAGACATGCTAAGGTTAAGAAACACTGCTTTAGAGCTCTACTTCTTAAAACCAAAAGCCCAGAGCCTTTAAAACACTAATCTTCTAAGAACTTCAGTATTTTTATCAAAAGAACGTAAGTTATAGTAATAGTTTGGGAATCAGATGCATTAAGCAATCTAGAGCACAGGATTTCAGTAAAAATGTAACTTTAGATTCATGAAAGGAAATCAGTGTTTCCTTGACATTCAATGGTGAAAGGAAAGCATTTCCATTAAAAGTGTATTTTAAAAAGACAAATATAAAGTTGCTCATGGCAATGAACGAGTTGACTCCATTATGCCCAGCAGGGTCTCTAAAAATGTATTTCTAAAAGTCCTTTGTTTACATGTCATTTCACAGTGTTTCAAAATGGAGCCAGCTATGTATTACCAGCATAGTCTGGTTTTTCCTATGACTCATGTAATAAGAGGAAAAAATGCAAAATAACTTTTCCTGCCCAAAGACGCCTTTTGAATGTTACAGATTTCTGCTTAATTTCAAATAATATAAACAGGGAACCAGCAATTTTCCAGATATGTCAGATTCCAGCTTCCATTAGACCCTGGCAGCAAGGATAGTGGTTAGGATTACTGCAATTGTAGTCCCTCCCTGTTTACTTCATCAGAATTGGCAGAAAAGCTATGTAGCTTATGTGGGAAGAAAGACAACTACTAGATCATAGAAGAATAGGCAAATATTTTAAATGAGAACTCATTCAGATATTGGAAAGCCATGTCTGCATGTTTATATATGTGTCCATATGAGTTTGTGTGTGTGTGTTGTGTTGGAAGTTAAAGAATTGATACTTGACAATAATTCCAAACACAAATCAGGATAGATCCTTCAGGAAGCATCCTGAGGGAGAGATGCGTAACAATATAACAATGAGGGTTATTGCCTGAATGGTATTGCAGAATTTAACATACTTCTATGGCTGATTGGCCATTTTCACAAGATTTGGAATATTTGTGGATTGGGATATCTTAAAAATGGCATTAATCTGGTTAAGTTACATCAGCTTTGCAAATCCATTGATATAAGCTCCTGCCACTATATAATAGATTTACTTGGTACCATACTTATTTATTTTGAACTTTTGAAGTTATTCTAATTCTTTTTATGCTTTATGGTGTATGCTGCCCACAGGCAGTTGTTCAAACGGGTACCTTATAGAAATTAAATAAATGAGTAAAATAAACACCTCAGCTTCTCCATGAGTTTGTCCTCCAATATGGAAATCAATGTGATACGCTGCCAAAGATACATTGGAGGTACTACAAAAGGGGATCTTTTTAGTGGCAGCACCTCAGCTGTCATGCTTGCAGTTTCATTGATAGCCTTTAGATGGCAATAAAGAAAAATGCTATTTTAAAAATGGATATGATCCAAATTAAATATAATAAGTGCTTTTAATTCATATTTTTAGTCTTCCATTTTTAATATTTCAAGAGTGTGCTCTGATTGTGATCTTTGTTCTAGTGGGCTACTTATGGAGTTGAAAAATAGTAAGATACATTTCATAACCAAGAATAATAAAAGAGTCATTAACTTTATCGGCAAATATGGAAAGATAACATATTTTGGACATAAATTCTGCTTAGATACTAATATTTTCATTAACTGTTGAGTGCATTTGGATCATAATGAAATGACTTGATCGATCTACATAATGATTCACTCAAGTGAGATAATAAAAATGATAAAAAGACAAGCAGATATGTTCTTTTATTGAACTACAATCCAGCTGGATTTCAATGCCTTATTTCTTAAATTCAAAGCAGATTAAGGAACTCTTGAATGTACAGGGAGCAGGTTAGTAGAAGAGCCCATATGGCTTCTCACAATAAGCTTTAAAAAGTATTAAAATTGTAGACCAGAATAAAATAAAATTAGAAGAGAGCACCAATTCTAAAAGTGCACATAAGTTATACCTTGGCATAGATTTAAGACCTAATCCTCTGTGAAATGGACTTCATATAAATGTTAATATTAATTCAATTGATAAGGTGAAATATTCAGCAAGAGACCATGTTCAGATCATAAAATGTCTTATATTCTGCAGTTATGCATCCCACCTCCTGGTAGTATCCTTGTTACAAATTGTTCTGAAAAAAGATGAAGAGCTATGTAAGTTTCTTATTTATTTATAAACTATATGTTTTAACTTCATCTACAAGCTTCAGACATACAGAAGGTAAGTCATTTGCGTACAATTCTGCAGAAGACAGAATTTCAGATGGTTCCTTCAGGATCTTCCGCCACCGGTTCTCCAGAACCTATCAGAACTTGCTGGATTTCACCCCTGGTTGGCAGGCAACTGGATATGTAGAAACACTCCAAGGTCAGAGGGTTCTGATCTAATTTGGATTATTGTGCCCTAAATCCACACTTTAAACCATTGCATTGTCTATATGTTCTTAAAAATAGGCAAAATGGAAATAGAGTGATCTGTCCAGTTCTATTTCCGGTGGCGGAAATTTTGAGTAGTTCAGAGAACTGGCAAATACTACCTCTGGCTGGCCCCAGAGTGAGGAGGGAGTGGGGATATTGCAGTATCCTTCCCCTGGAATGGGGTGGGAATGGAACTTTTGCAGAATCCTTCCCCTGCCACACCCACTAAGCCACACCACACCTACCAAGCCATACCACACCCACCAAGCCACACCATGCCCACCAAGCCACGCCCACAGAACTGGTAGTAAAAAAAATTGGATTTCATCACTGCTGCCAACGTGTCCAATAGGCCAATAAAAAGAACATAGAGATACATGCACATTTCCAGTGTGGAAGTAGTTGTTGGGAGAGAGACAGAGAGAGAAAAAAGAAACTAGCAGCAAAATTCTGCCGCCGATAGCCTCCCACTGACCAGTACGCTCCCACAGAGAGGGACTCCTCAGGGTGCCGTCAGCCAGGCAATGTCGGCTGGCGACCCCCAGGGGGAGGGCATTCTCTGTGGCAGCTCCTGCCCTCTGGAACGATTTGCCCCTGGAGATACGAAGGATATCGGATCTCCAGGCCTTTCGCCGTGCCCTAAAAACTTTTCTTTTCCATCAAGCAGGGCTGGCGTGAACCCCCCCCTTTTTTTTTTAGTTTTTAAATTGTCAATGGGTTTTAGTGTGAATGTTTTAAATTTTGGGCCAAAGTCATGAAATTCTTTTAAAAAAATTTAAATTTTGTATTGTTATGTGTTTTAGTTCTGGCTGTGCACCGCCCTGAGTCCACTAGGAGAAAGGCGGTATACAAATTGAATAAAATAAATAAATAAATGAATGAATGAATGAATGAATGAATGAATGAATGAATGAATGAATAAATAAATAAATAAATAAATAAATAAATAAATAAATAAATAATAAATAAAATTGAGAAAATGTTAAATCCAATGAATTGATTTTATTTATTTATTTATTGGTTCGATTTATATGCTGCCCTTTTCCGGAGACTCAGGGTGGCTTACAATGCATTAAGCAATAGCCTTCATACTTTTGTATATACCTGCTTAGCAGGGCTTTCAGGCCCCCCCAAGCGGTATTCTTTTTTATACAAAGTCAGCTTATTGCCCCCACGAACCAGGTCCTCATTTTACCTACCTCGAAAGGATGGAAGGCTGAGTCAACCTTGAGCCTGGTGAGATTTGAACTTGCAGTAATTGCAGGCAGCTGGTGTTACTTAACAGTGCTTTAGTCTGCTGCGCCACCAAGGCTCTGATCCCCTCTGATCTAAATTTAATTTGGGAAGAATAATCTGGTTAGACCTGGTTGGTTTGCTGATCATATGTAGATGAAATTAGTAATGGTAGATGTGACAACAGTCTATCAATACCTACAGATACTAAAACTCTGACTGTAAGAACGAGACTTCCACTTGTTAGCATTCAAAATGACCCTCTTCTAGAAGAGAATGAGATTTTGAGAGACTGGAAGAAAGTCCAGCAAGTACATTTTGCTGCTGCTAGAAGAATTTATTTCTGCAGAAACCTATAACTCCTGGGTTAATATAGTGAACTTTGATGGGACTAGAGGGAAATATAGGCTTCACAGGAAAGTTAGAGCAAAGTTAGATGCTTTTCTGAAACACAGATTTATGGATGTGATTCAAACTGATAAGATCAAAGCCTGCAGTAATGCTTTACACTGCCTTCCTATCAAGCACTAAATTGAGCCGTGTAACAGTTGTCACTGATATGGATATGGCTCAGTTCACATGAGATGTTAAAACGGTCTGCAGAATATATGATTGGCATAAGAAGGAATGCCATACTTGACTCTGTTACTGGATTCACAAGCCATCCTTGACTCCATGCTTTTCAACCATATTGAAAACTAACCTGTGCAAACAGTTAAGGAGAATTGCACAGGCTATATGAAAGAAGAAATTTGGAACTGTGCTTTTACCATGTAGGGATACTTTCTATATCAGTTGTTCTCCTGAGTATTCCAACCTTTTCTTCACCATGGACAATATCTTTTGTGGCCATGGACCATGGCCACCAAACCCCAAGACTTAACTCAAGATTTAAATCATAACATTTCTTCAAGCTTTTGCAGACCACAGGTTAAGAACCACTAGTGTCGCACATTGTAAGATGCATGTTTATTTTAGGAGGAGCATTTACCAGAAAACCTTTGGGTGTCCGATTGCCTCTTAGCTTAAGAAGGGAAATATGTACTGGTATATCAGTAGAAGATACAGCCAGAAGGATAGCCATTTCTGTAGAAAACCGATATAGAAATAATGTTGAATTGGCTAAAATGAAGAAGTCAAAACAGCTGGAGAGAAGAAGAGGTAGCTTGATAGGAAACAAAAGGAAAAAAAAAATCTTCAAAGGTATCCATACTGTTCAGTAGTAATGCTTGGAATAATTTTCTCATTCCTTTATGCGCCAGAGCTTTTCTATTCTTACCAATAAGTGCAAGGTGTCCCCTCAATTCGCAGCTTACCTCTGAAATCACATATCCCCTCAAGGCTGTTATTTAAATATTATAAACCCAACAGTATGGAGGAGAAATTAGGACCAGAAGTTAGAATCATTGGCTGAAAATACATTCAACTGGGTATCTTCTTTCAGCCAATCAGGATTAAAGTAGAGTCACTTTTCAGACTTTCTAAATCAAGTTTTGATTTGAGATGGGGGAAATAGCATATGCATCCACATCTATCATGTATATTACATTTGAAACAGGCTTTTTGAAAGTTCTTTTTTCTAGAACAACATGTTTCTAGAGTCCTAGACCCCATTGGTCACAGAACCTCTTAAAGAGCAAATTCCATATATAAGCAGGTTAAAAGAATTTACTTAAAATAAAACCCAAGTTGCATATGTCCCTAAACTCTGGATTCAACCCCAGAATCCTTCCAGATGTACCTAACAAAGTGTTGGGGTTGTTGATATATCTGTCATCAAGTCACGGGAGAGAAGGGAACCATTATTAAAAGCATAGCTTTAAGACATTAAATCAGGGGTGGGCTTCAAAAATTTTAGCAAGGGGTTCTCTGCCTGGTTGCTGAGTGGGTGTGGCCATGGGCGTGGCCTAGTTGGCCTCCTGCACCATGGTGGGGAGGGACATTTTTGCCCTCCCCGGACTCCGGAGGCTTTCCTTGAGCCTCTGGGAGGGCGAAAACAGCCTCCCCAGGCTCTGGAGGCCAGAAATGGCCCCGTTTCTGGCCTTCCCAAACTTCAGGTAGGCCCGTTTTTCGCCCTCCCTGAGACTCTGTGCAGTCCCTGCACTTACCTGCATCCAAAACAGGCCACATGGGGACTCCTGTGAGGGGTGGGGTGGGCGGGGCCAGCCAGGATGGGATTTGGGGGTTTTCCGAACTGCACAGAATCTTAGAGGTTTTCCTGAACCCCTGTGAACCCCAGCAGCCCACCCCTGCATTAAATTTGCAACATTACCTCTGAGTCTTGATCACTTCATGAGCATAACATACAACTTCCTGGGCACACCATGGGAACAGTTTACTATGGCTTTCTTCCAGTTTATTTTTTCAACTTCCTAGGTTAATCTATAGTGCTGATATTGATGAGTATCCCAGGTAAGTACCAATCAGACTTGACCCTTTCCAGGCCCAGATGAGGCCAGATGCCCAGATGCTCTCTGCTAAAACACTGCAATTAAATCTATATCAAATCAATTTTATTTACTTGTTTGTCCCAGACATGCTCATGCCTTCAAAAAAACGAGCCCATTTCATGATTATGTTAACCTGGGGCTAGACGCCATCATAAAGAGAGTCATAAACAATTCAATAAGTGAATTGTTGTCCAGAATAATTGAGTCAAAGGGATTAATGATTTAGTATGTATCTGTTTTTCAAGAAGATTTACCTGTGCAAAGATGGAACATTTTCAAGAAGAAAATGGAACCAAAGTCAATAGTCTCTCACCTGCAATATTGAAAACCAATCCTGGAGCTACACTGCAATTTCTTGAATTATAGATCTGTAGTGAGATCGTGTGTGTGTGTGAAAGAGAGAGGGGGGGAAGAGAGAGAGGGAGGGAGGGAGGGAGGGAGGAAGGGAGAGAAAGACTAAGTATGCTATTGGCGAAGGAGAATTCTGTTTATTAAGATATACGCTAGTAACCTAAGGAAGTTGTATTGCACTGGAAATGAGTCTAAATTACCAGTAGAGAAGCCTGACATATTTCCAAGTAATAAAAATATTACACCCTTGCACTCTAAATAAAATCTTAGTTACTGTTGACAGTTGATACAAAACCCCAGTCACAAATACCAAGCCAGGGAAAATAAGGGCTAACTTTTGTGGTGGCTGTTGTTATTGTTGTTGATACATCTGGCATCCAATCACGAAAGACAATGTCTGTGTCACCTGAATGGCCCCCAGGCATTCACTATATCTACATTGAGGTTAAACATCTATGTGAAGATGTGACAGCACACCTTATAAAAGATATTATTGAGTAATATAGACTTTCTGTAATAACCAAAGAGGAAAGAATATAGCTTTTTAAAGGCCTCCCCATGGCTGATCTCATGACTCAAAGATGAGAGACACTGTGCTGCAAGCTAAGTAATAAAATCTGGTGGAGACTCTAGGCAAGCTTGTGACAAATCATATCAAAGTATTATTAAAGAAGGAACTTGAGACCCAAGACTATTATTGATTCTTGACAGAATTTCTTATAAATAAGTGTTGCAATCTGATCTTGGCCGAGCCAAGGTCCTAGTAGAATTCTACCTATTTACAGGCAGGTTGCAAACCAGTGCCATTATATTACTGAAAGATGAAAGGGGTAAATTTGGCTGGAGAGATTTTGGCTGCTGCCTGGCAGAGGCCGGAGACTATTAGTATGGCCATGCAGGCCCCAGAGAATGAGGGAGGGTAGAAGCAAGATGATTGCATGTACTGGCCCAATTCCTAGCGGTAAAGCACTGTGTCAATTTTCAAGCTTCACAGGAATCTTCATCACCAGACTGGCAAGGGAACGATCACTCAATGTTGTGCAGAATATAAATTGTTCTAATATCTGATGGTTACCTGTGTCGCTTTGAAAAAGTTTTTAAATACAGATAAGGTTTAAAAGAGCAGTCCTTACAGCAACACGTTCACAGCTTTGTGTCCCTCTCGCTGCAGACTCACCAAATTGTCACTGTTTCCCAAAGGAAAGGGAGAAGCAAGTCAGAAGTTCTACCGCAGAACGGTTTGCTAAAAAAGCAAATTCCATCATGGGAATTGTGGCTACTGGATAAAAAAGAATGTTAGAGCTATTGTTACAATAGCCATAGATTATATTAAACAATATAAAGGATGGATCTTAGTTGAATTTAAGATCTTCCCCTCCTCCCCTCGCTTCTTGGGCTCTTTTCAGGAGTGAAATTCAGCAGGTTCTGACAGGTTCTGGAGAACCAGTAGCAGAAATTTTGAGTAGTTCGGAGAACCGGCAAATACTACCTCTGGCTGGCCCCAGAGTGGGGTGGGAATGGAGATTTTGCAATATCCTTCCCCCAGGAGTGGGGTGGGAATGGAGATTTTGCAGTATCCTTCCTCTGCCACACCACCAAGCCACGCCCACCAAGCCACACCATGCCCACCAAGCCACGCCCACAGAACCGGTAGTAAAAAAAATTTGAATTTCACCACTGGCTCTTTTCAATTGAAAGGTTCCCACTGGTTGCTAATTCAAAACCATTTCACACTTAGGAATGTGGCCTGATTATTACACAATAAATACAGTGAAAAAACCTAAAGGAGCAGAAGCAGCAGCTGGGATCAGACATGAAAATGTATCAGGAGGTAGAAAAACAATTTGGGTAAAGAGTAGCTTTTTTTTTTTTTAATCAGGACAAAATGGTCTACTCAAATATGGGACGGAGCATACTGCTTCCTCTTGCGAAGGCTCCTGGATTGGGCTGAAAGGTGAAAGCGGAAGCAATATCCTCCATCCTATATTTAATCAGGTTGTCCGGATTAAAAAAAAAATAAAACACTTAATCTCTCCCCTGGTATAGTTGCCAAAGCTAGGAGAGCCTTTGGCTTAGATCTACCTAATATGTAAGCAGCCTCGGTTCAAATGCCAGAAGGGTATGGCTAGCTGACAAGAGCTAAATAGCTTGAAATAGATCTATACTAGTCTCCCTTTATTTCTTTGTTGGTAAATATAAATTTGGGGAAAGAGTTTTGAGAAAGGGATCAGTAGTACCACTCTTCACCCATTGTTTCTTACTTGAAACTCATATACAGTTTTCCTCTGTATATGAGGAATATATACACTTGCTAAGCAAGATGGTTGTTACATGAGTTTAGCCCCATCTTACGACCTTTCTTGCCACAGCTGTTAAGTGAATCATTGTGGTTATTAAGTTAGTAACATGGTTGTTAAGTGAATCTGGTCTCAGGGGTGAAATTCAGCTGGTTCCTACCAGATCGCGCAATACGGTAGGGCCGACTGCGCGAAGCCCTGCCCACCCGCGTGGACATCATGATGTCCCTTTTTTGCAATGATTTTCGGCCTCTGCGCATGTGCGTACGACAGCGCACACAAGCAAAATGATTGTGCACGCAGCGCGCACACATTTGCTAACCAATAGGGAAGGTAAGTGAATTTCACCCCGTCTGGCTTCCCCATTGACTTTGCTTTTCAAAAGATTGCAAAAGATGATCACATGAACCCAAGATTCTACAACCATCATAAATGCACCCCAGTTACTAAGCATCCAAATTTTGATCATGTAACCATGAGGATGCTGCAATGGTTGTAAGCGTGAAAAACTGTCATAGGTCACTTTTTTCAATGTCATTGTAACTTCAAATGGTCATTAAACGAATGGTTGTAAGTCAAGGACTACCTGTAATTTCTATTGTTGTATTTCTGCTCAAAGAAACCCACTATCAGGATAGTATCTCTGTGTATCATGTATCTCCTATGTGCCACTTTATACTTCAGTGCAGGGCCTAGGAAATCAAACACTAACGTATCCTTCCCACCATGTGAAATGGTCGTGTCTATGGAGATCAAACTTACAGAGATAAAGAATGATGACTCGCTAGATATTTTTCTTATCTTGCACATTTGGGATGATTCTTGTCTTGAATTAAGGACTGTTTAGTTATGCCGGCCACATGACCACGGAGATGTCTTCAGATAGCACTGGCTCTTCGGCTTTGAAACGGAGATGAGCACCGCCCCCTAGAGTTGGGAACAACTAGCACATATGTGTGAGGGGAACTTTTACCTTTACCTTTACTGAATTCTGAAATAAGACCTATCTAGTAGAGCTGAGCAATGCTTTTCTTGGCACATTTTGAACAGCTCTTTCATAACATACCTTGACATTGAAAATTCAGGATAACTTGGCTGGATCAGACCAAAGACTCATTTAGTCTAGCTAATACTTTAGTGACATTTGTCCTGCAGTGTTTTTGGAGATTTTAAAAGAATCCTTCCATTTTTCAAGGGGCAATTTCACTACACTTTCAAATGTGTTTTGATGGCATGTTTGAGCTAATCATTACAAGGCTCTGTTGCCTTGGTGGCTCCTGCTATGCATTACTCGATCACTCCTCTGTGGTTTCCCACCTCCACCCTTGATGAATCTTTCATCAAGATATCCTTCTATGAGAAGAGTTTTCTTCAGAGAGGAAGCCAGGAAGGCTGATAGCCACTAAGACAGTGTTTCCAACCTTAGCTATTTTAAGATGTTTGGATTTTAACTTCCAGTATACCCCAGCCAGCAATCCTACCTGAAGTATTCTGGGAGTTGAAGTCCACACATCATAAAATGGCTAAGGTTGGAAACACTGCACTAAGGGATTGATGCACATTGAAACATAACATACTTGCAAATACTACTCAGCTGCCTTGATAAAAAATAAAAACTCCATACTTCACCCAATGGAGTCTCATCCAAAATTTCTCTCCGATTTTCTTATATAAATAAAAAAGCATTTTTACAGTTTTATTTACCTCAAATTGGATGAGTAAAAATGGAATAGGCCAGGGTCAGCAACTCTCGGCTCTGGAGTCACATGTGGCTCTTTCATTCCTCTGCTGTGGCTCCCTTTCGCCAGTCGGCTCCACAATTGATAGGACTTTCGGTTAGGACAGGTAGAGGAAAAAGGACACCGCACTACGAGGAGGCTCTATGGTGGGGGAACCGGACTTCCGGTCGGCTCCAGAATTGAATGGGGGGCTTCAGGTTAGGACCTTTGTGGCTCTTTGAGCGTTTAAGGTTGCCAACCCCTGGAATAGACCTTCAACATAGCACAAATTATCACATCCTCCCTGCTGCAGTGGGTGAACAATCTTACACATAGGAAATGAATGGAGAACCTCTCTGCCACGATGAATTCCAGACGCATATGTCTCTGATCTTGGAGACACATCCTAATAGTAAATGGCCATCGCAACTAGGAACCATTGAAATCAACACAGTATACCAAGAAGGATTTCAAAAGTCTCCTCGAAGATGCCTAATTAACCTTAAAATCTATTTTAAAAGAGAGAGAGAGACAGAGGAAAAGCAATTACCCTTTTTGCCTAAGCTTATAACTGTGCTATGAATGTGTTAGTGGGATGAATGGGTGACCCTTGTGAGTACTAAGGACACACCTTCATTAGCGTCCATATTGTTGCACTGAAGAAGCTGATACAGTCAACTGAAATGACAGGGTGATAAATATAAAACCACTATCATCAATAAGACTGGAATGTAAAAGCACTTAGTTTCAGCCTAAGTAACTCACAGAAAGTTTGGTTTCAGGAACCAATGCATCATCCATCACCACGCTACCTTCTGTTGACAAAGTAATTGTAAGATATCTAGAATGGAGGTTCAATATGAACTGACATTTTTGAAAGGAGGAATTGTGTGCTGCACTTACTCATTAAATGTATTTTCTTGCACTAAAGATGTTTCCTTTTTTAGTTTATGTATGAATAACTTTACTTAAAGTTCCCTTGACACACTGACTTTGCTTTGAATAGCATCTTATATTCATTAACATAAAACCTGAAAGAAAATAATTTTAATGCAGCTTTTTTTTTTAACACTTCAAAAGTCTTTAACAAACTGATCGCGCACAATTATGTATTCCAAGGGGAATTATAAAGAGATCACAGAAGGTTGAAAAGTTCTGGTTAAAGGAGTGGAGGGGGGAGAGAAAGAGAGAGGTAGAGAGTGAAAACATACTCCTAAGTAGAAACAGCCATGCTGTGCTGGTACTTGAATGCTTATCAAATTGTAAAAGTAATAAAATTATTCTAGAATGCCAAAGTTTGTAGGATGAGTATGATCTGTCTGACAATAAGTGAGAATGACAAGATATTCAGAAATCAGAAATCAATTTACGTTGCAGTTTGTAGTAGAGCAACACAATCCAGACACAGTGTAGTGCTTTTCATGATTTAAATGGAAACGTTAAGTGTTTCCAACCGAAGAGAATATATGTAGCTAAAGGTTGAACTATGGAGCCTTTTGTGCTTTCTGAGCATGGCTTTTTCCTTGCAAAAGTTTCATTACCTGACTAGGTAATATCATCAGTGCTACTAATGAGTGTGGGGTTTGCTCCCTGTTTATATAATATACAGTAGCTTGCCCTGCCAGTGTTGGTGGGGGAATGGTTTTATCCTTGGCAATTCCTTGATTAGGGTATTGTTTTTGCTTGATCATTTGTCTGGTGTTAATCCCTGCTTATCTGGGAGAAAAATGCTATGGAGAAAAATGCCTTTGTTGGCCTCAGCTCAAGAAGTGTTTCATAGAAAAGAAACAGCAAGCAAAGACAAATGGTTAATATATAAAGACTTGCTAGACAGGAAAATGGGGAGCTTAAGATGAAATCAAGAGAACAATTGACTGCAGAGGGATTTAGTTTTCAGTGGTTCTCATATTCACAATTAAGAGAAAGATTTAATATAGATAAAATGCATCAGGAATGGAATATGATAAAATGGAATTTGAAAACGAATTATGTGCAAATGATAAGTGATTACTAAAACGTATAAACTTTTGCTGAGATTAGTAACAGAGGTAGAGCAAGTAAAAAACCGTATGGTAAAATGGGCCAAGAATTTTGCTTATAATATCCAAATAGATCAATGGAAGAAAATTTGTTTTAAAAATCAGAAAGTCACATTGTCTTACAATTTAATATATGTATGTGTATATATGTGTGTGTGTGTGCGAGTGTGTGTGTGAACTGTTTGTATATGACATCAGAGAAATTGACTAAGAAGTATAAAAGTACTTCTAATCATGTTTGGAAATGCGAAAAACATGAAGGGACATTTTATCATATTTGCTGGACTTGTGATAAAGTGAAAAGATTCTGGGTACAAATGCATTTAGTGATACGTAAAGTTTTAAAAATTAATATTCTAATGAACTTTATTTATTAGAATTTACATACACTCAACTAGAAAAGGCTTATGGATAATTGATTTTATATATGGTACCTGGAGTAAGGCTATTCTATTCACAAAGATGGAAGACTACAGACCAATAATGGAAGAATGGATTATGAAGACGGTTGAGTTTGCAGAAAAGACTAAATTGACTTATTTGATTAAGGAGTGAACTACAGTTACTTTTATAAAAGACTGGAAACCCTTTATACATTTTTTTTTTGCTGAAAATGAATAAAAATGAACTGCTGACTTAGGGAATTATTGATTAAAAAGGTTTGTTTATGGAAAGAAGGGAACTATGATATACAAAATGGTAGGGTAGAAATGGTAATTGCTACGTTTGTTGTAATTGCTGCAAAGATCAGAAATGGCTTCTGTGGATATCTTTTTTTCTTTCTTTCTGTTATTCATTTTTTTACTTTCTATTTCTTCTTTTTATCTGTAGTTTTTAAAATCTTGATAAAATCTTATTTTAGATTATTAAAAAAAGAACTGGGCCCATCTAATTATAGTATCATTTTTTTAATTTAGCTCTCTTTAAGGAGAGTTTGGAAACAATGTTGGTTCTAGGTGAAGGAATTTGATGGTGAGTGATCAGAATATCAGATTCAAATCTTTCTTTAGTTATGTACGTGCTGTCAATCAAATTACATGTTATTGACATGCAATTACATAATTACCGGTTGCATATTCCCTAAGTCTGTTGTAAGTTGAAAAATTTGATATCTGTCACTTTGAACTCTTCAAAAGAAGAGTGGGACAACAATTGAATAAATAAATAATGGAGATACGTGCACAAATACACCAATACTTAAACAAAAATATTTCTTTCAAGCATGGTGGCCACAAAACCAAAGTGACTTCACAAGTGATGTTAGACACAACAAATACTTATTTAAACATTTTTATTATGTTTAAAAGTGGCTATCAAGCTTCAGTCTGTTTAAACCAAGGTTTAAACCAATGTATTTAAAATATGAATCAATTAGAAGGTGAAAATCAATTCAAAGATCAACTCAGTCAGAAACTTTGATTGGTCCAGAATGTAGTGATGCAGGCAGTTGTGCGCATGTTTTGGTATACTCATGGGACACTTCCTCTGTGTGAGTGCTACATGTTGCAATTTGGCTTCCAGTTATGATTTAGTTTGCTCTTATTTCCTATTAAGCCCTACATAGTGTAAGGCCAGCTTATTTTAGGCATGCTTTTTCCTATGGTTTCTGTCCAGCTGATATGGGTCATCACAGTTGGGACGCTCTGAGTTCCTTTGATTGAATAGGGTAATGTTAGGACCCAGGAAGATTGTCTGCCTTTCGGAATGAGATCTTCCCTGAAATTCATGTCGCTTCCACCTTGTTGGCACTCTGTAAAACCCTGAAGATCTGATTGTTCTCCCAGGCCTTGGCCTGAGATATGTGTCTGTGTGTGTATGTATGTATGTATGTATGTATGTATCAGTGGTGGGTTGCCCCCAGTTCGGACTGGTTCGCAAGAACCAGTACTAAAACCAGCAGGAGGCTCCACCCACCGACCCCGACGTCATCAGGAAGCTTCTGAGCATGAGCGCGGTCCCATTGTGAACCGGTAGTAAAGATAAGTAGAACTCACCCCTGGTATGTATGTATGTATGTATGTATGTATGTATGTATGTATGTATGTATGTATGTATCAGAGGTGGGTTTCAGCAGTTCTGACCAGTTCTGGAGAACCGGTAGTGGAAATTTTGAATAGTTCGGTGAACCGGTAGTAAAAATTCTTACTGGTCTTGCCCCCATCTATTCTCTGCCTCCCAAGTCCCAGCTAATCAGGAGGAAATGGAGATTTTACAGTATCCTTCCCCTGGAGTGGGGTGGGAATGGAGATTTCACAGTATCCTTCCCCTGCCATGCCCACCAAGCCATGCCCACACAACCGGTAGTAAAAAAAATTGAAACCCACCACTGGTATGTATGTACGTACGTACGTACATACGTACATATGTATGTATTTCCTTGGTGGATGCGTTTTTGTAAATTTTTGTTTTTGTCTTATATAGTGACCAGATCTCATCTTGTTTTGGTTTGTATTGGATTTTTATGGTAGTATATTATGAGCACAGAAGCTGTTGGAGTCAGGCAATGCCTAAAAAAGAAAGGGCAGGGAGGGAGAAACAGAAGTTAGGAGGATATGGGAAAGAGATTTAGAATGTTAAACTTAGAAACTAAGAATGGAATTAAATGAGCTTGAGCAATAAGAATTTACCCTAAATAGAAGAGATATCACAAAGGCATATATATTCCGCCCAAATATCACAAGAATCTACTATTTTTGTTTTCATTTTTCAAACACCATCAATATGGTGGTTCTGCATAATTTACCAAATATGTTCTGTCCCATCTTAGCCATAGAACCGGCTGGATGACTTTCAGCCAGTCACTCTCTCTCAATCAATCCATGGGGTTGTTGTTGTGGGGAAAATAGGAGGAGGAATGAGTATTGTGTCTGTAGACTGCCTTGAGTTATTTATAAAATTATAAAGGTGGGAAATACATACATACTGTGTTTCCCTGAAAATAAGACCAGGTCTTATATCAATTTTTGCTCCAAAAGACACATTAGGGCTTATTTTCTGGTTAGGTCTTATTTTGGGGGAAATATGGTACTAAATGCACCCATCTGGCTGACAATCTTAACTGGGGCTTATTTTGGGGGTAGGGCTTATATTATGAGCATCCTGAAAAATCATGCTAGGACTTATTTTCTGGCTGGGTCTTATTTTCGCGGAAACAGGGTACACACCAAATTGATTCTACTTACCTTTACTATTGGTTCACAACGGGGCTGCGCACGCTCTTCTGCACAGAAGCTTCTAATGATGTTGGGTCGGTGGGTGGAGCCTCCCTCCGGTTTTACTACCAGTTCTATAGAACCGGTCCAAACTGGGGGCAACCCACCACTGGTACACACCCACACATATATACATATATACATACATGCATACATTCTGGGTCCATATCTAAAGAATTTACTAATCCTAAAATACTGCAGTGCCATTTGGAAATCATTGAACAAATTTGGAGGTCACTGAAAAAAGTTACATACAGATAGTCCTCGACTTACAACAGTTTATTTAGTGACTGTTCAAAGTTAAAATGACACTGAAAAAAGTGACTTATGACCATTTTTCATACTTATGACCGTTGCTACATCCCCATGGTCACATGATTTACATTTGAATGCTTGACAACTGGTTCGTATTTATGAACTTTCCTGGGGTTATGTGATCATCTTTTGTGACCCTCTGATAAGCAAAGTCAGATTCACTTAACAACCATGTTATCAACTTAACAACTGCAGTGATTCACTTAACAAATGTGGCAAGAAAAGTTGTAAAATGGGGAAAAACTCACTTTAAAAATGTCTCACTTAGCAACATAAATTCTGGGCTCCATTGTGGTCGTAGGTCGAGGGCTACCTGAACCTAGAATACTTAGAAGCTGTATCTGGAAGTGTTCTAACCCCAGGCCCAAGTAGTTAGTATTAAATACAAACAGTTCGAAAACAAACAGACTTTATTAGAACAGCTGAGAATTAACTCATTCTCAGCGTAGTCCAAACTAAATTAAAGCAAATTCTTCAAAACACCATTCCTCAGTTTATCACCGACCTTGGGATAATTAGGCAAACTGCCAAAGTCTTTTCTTGGCAAAAGTTCAGAAGCAGAAGACACCGATAAGAAATGAATAGTGAAACAAGAAGCAATTCTCTCAACGTTGTTTTCTGGCAAAGAGGCCAAGAGCCGTTGCTGGTCTTTTAAGCCTTATGGGAGGGGCCAATCATCTCTTGGCCCTACTCCTGAATCGTCCTTTCTGCTTTAGCTGCTCCTGCTTTCTAGCAGCTCTTCTCATACATGCACTAGGAACAGGCTCCTCCTGTTCCTCTGCCTCTCTGCTGTCAGCCTCTGGAGGCTCCGAAGTCCTCACATTACTCCCCGATGGCCCTGGCCCCATCTCTGCCTCCGATGCAGAGCCCTCATCTGGGCCTTCTCCAGCCTCCAGGATTGGCCCATGTTCTTCCTCAACCTCATCAATGTCCAACTCCGCTGCCAGCTCCGCAGGCTGCTAGCGGACCACAACAGGAAGATGTGAGTGCTCCAACACTAGAGGTTATCAAGAATAAATTGGGCAGCCCTTTGTCCAGAATGGCAGAGGGTCTCCTGCTTGAGCAGGGGGTTGGATTAGAAGACCTCCAAGGTCCCTTCCAACCAGGGGTGCTATTCAGCAGGTTCTGACAGGTTCTGGAGAATCGGTAGCGGAAATTTTGAGTAGTTCGGAGAACCGGCAAATACCACCTCTGGCTGGCCCCAGAGTGTGGTTAGAATGGAGATTTTGCAGTAGCCTTCCCCTGGAGTGGGATGGGAATGGAGATTTTGCAGTAGCCTTCCCCTGACATGCCCATCAAGCCACGCCCACAGAACCGGTAGTAAAAAAATTGAATTCCACCACTGCTTCCAATTCTATTATTCTATGTTCTAAGTTTTTTTAAAAAAAGTTTCACATTGGCTACTTCTCCACTACTCTTCCCAATCAATGCAGCATCTCTTACATTTCATTTTGTGCATATATCCACATGTGCCATTGTCTGGCACTGTTCTTAAGATAAAATCAAATATACATCCCACGTCTGAATATAGAGACCAAGTTGGATAACAAACAGTCCTTTCCCAATTGACCTTTATCCGTGCACATTTCTAGTCCAATGTGAATCTCTCTCGCCCACTTTATTTTCATTTTTCCCCCCATTTCAAAACAGATATATGCAGAAGCAGACACACCCTCGCTTTTTAAAGAGCTGTTTTTCTTTCTGAATCATCTGTGGAATGTGCCTTCTGACTCCCTTCTGTGTAAATAATGTGCAGAATAATCAAAGTACCATCATGGCTTTGACAGCAGAACCCTTTTGATGAATAAGACCTTATGTGGGATTATTATATGACATTTCCAAATGAAATTATATTTATGAGTCATACACAATTTCATTATGTTTCTCCTTATTGCAGAGGATTCATGCATTTAGCAAATGTTTTAGGGAAAGAAAAGATTGCTGTCTACAATCTGGAAGACTCCATCCATTAATAGACAGGAGATGACATGCTTTAAAAAAATGTGGATATAATCAATTTATATGTGCAGAGGTTTGTTTTTGGGGATTAATATTTCAGCATTTACGTTTATTGAAATCCCTGGCTGGCACGTATGCTACATCTGAAGCATACAATGCCCAAAAGTACACTGAAGTATGATCTCAAGGCTTATAAAGCAGCAGGCTTGATGAAGTTTGGTAGATCTATATCTGGTCATTGGCCTCCTGAGAAAATCTGAAATAAAGGCATGATATGGACTTCCGGAGGAAGAGAGAGGAACCTGCCCCTCTTTACATTGAGGGGGGCTGTGTAGAGACAGTTTCTTCTTTTAAATTCCTAGGAGTCCATCTCAGGGAAGACCTCACCTGGAAAAACAATATGATCCAGGTGGCCAGGAAGGCCCAACAGAGACTCTATTTCCTTAGGGTCTTGCATAAAAACAGGGTGGAACAACAACTGATGACCTCCTTTTACCTCCTTACCTTTCTATTGTGGATAGAAAGCGTCCTCACTTATTGCATCTCAATATGGCATGCCGGTCTGACAGCCGCAGATAGAAAAACATTACAGAGAGTGGTGAGCACAGCATAAAACATCATGGGCTGTCTCCTGATACTACTAGATGAGATCGCTAGGGCTCGTTGCCTTAGAAGAGTGAGGAAAATTCTCAGGGACGACTCTCACCCTGGTCATCACTTCTTTACCCTCCTACCATCAGGAAGGAGCTATAGAAGTATAGCCAACCGCACAAACAGGCTGAAGAACAGTTTTTATCTGTGGGTTGTCAGACTCCCGAATGAGAAATAACATCATAACTACGTAGTATGATGGACTGCAGGGCCGGCGCAATGTGTAACATGTTCACACTGGTGCAATAGGACTTGGTGTTTTGTTAATATGATTTATTGGGTTAGGGATTTTTTGTCTTCACTATGAGTTATATTGTGTTGGGGGGGTGCACTGATGGAGCTCAACCAATCTCATTGTACATATGTTGTGCACTGACAATAAAGATTTGAATTGAATTGTATACAAAAATTATGTGCTTACATAAGGAGTCAGGTAAAATGTTCAATGCACTTACAAGGCCTATTTAGACCTTCTCACCAAAGGCACAAGGATCTTTTCAAGCAACAGAGGGCATGGGTATACACCCGATCCCTCTTGAGGTCTATTTGTGTGAAGGGAACTACAGTTTCTTTCTAAACCGTGGTTGAGCAGTGATTAGAGTGCAGTACTGCAGGCTACTTCTTCTGACTGCTGGCTGCCAGCACTTCAGCAGTTCGATTCTCACCAGCTCAAGGTTGACTCAGCCTTCCATCCTTCCGAGGTCGATAAAATGAGGACCCAGATTATTGGGGGCAATATGCTGACTCTGTAAACAATTTAGAGAGGGCTGTAAAGAACTGTAAAGTGGTATATAAGTCTAAGTGCTATTGCTATTGTTATTGCAAACACATTAATTCGATCATTTGTTTTTCAAAAGAATATCAAGACATGAGTGCATCAACAATGTGGATCAATAGCCTTACCAGAAAAATTCATGGACTGCCTGTTGATACTGATATCCAACCAATTGTATCTCTACCGTTATTGTTTTCTTGGATTACCTGAATATTGTAGGTTCAATTGCATTCTGTTTGGGCAACCTACTTGTAATTGGCAATTTATCAAGAAGTAAATTTCCTTTGACTTACACACTATGATTAGAAGCATTCATTTTGAACCATCTTTCCAATAAGCCCCCTCTTCCTACCGCATTGTTATTTCTCCCCGGCCCCTTTGCAGCACAAGAGGGTCCAAGGGTAGCAGGACAGGTAATTGAATGGACATCCCTTTCAATGCCAATTTGCCTAGACCAAAAATTCCCCAAAGTTTGAAAATGTTGACTTATAAGACACACATCCTGGGCTCCCACAAAGCCTGCTGTGCTCCAGCTCTCTGCAGCCTGTTGTGGCAGTGGGAAGGAACACCTTCAGATAATGAAGAGGTTAAGTCTGATTGTAATTAGATTGCAGTATGCACAGTCATGTGGTTCATAGTAAATTTGCCTTGATTAACTGGTCCTGTTTGTTAACATTAGCACTCTCTGTGTTGGTTGTGGAGACATACCATAGACTGGTGCAAGATTAATGAAGGCAGGTACGCATGCTGATTAGATTGTGGCAGTTTAATAAACTCTTTGAACATTAAATTATTTAATGCATTCATGCTCATGCCGCGTATTCAATGGTCAGCTTGACCACCCTATGTGCTAATATTGAGAATTGAAATGCAGAGGATGAAAGAAATACAGCCGTGTATGAGGTAATTAGCTCTCATGGCTGATAAATGGGGCAATACCGATGTGTATACATGTTTTAGCACCTCACCAATAGTCCTTTCATTAACCAGGATGTTTGCTGAAAATTTTATGAAAGGTTTAGCTTGATTTTGGGTTTCGTAAACCATTTGGCTAGCAGCTAAAGTTGCTGTTGGTTTAATAGCTGGAACCAATTTAAAACTTGAAAGGAAAGAAAAGTAGAAGACGTCAGTCAATTTAATGTTACAACAATTATGCTTCCCACAGTATTGTAAGCATCCAATCACAGAATGTGCTGAAGCTGCTATCTTTGTTTTCTCTCTCTCTCTCTCTCTTTTGGAAAGCTATATTTCAATTGTGAGATCTGAGACAGATATTTCTCACTGTATGAATTTGTATATATATATATATATATCTTGGGAAATCTGACAAGCCCATCAGATGCCAAGAAAGTTGCTGAAGTCTGAGGGAAAGCACTAAGTTTTTTGCATTGAGCTGCTGCCTGAATCAGGCTAACACAGACTTCGTATGTGTTTGGTGAATCCCTTTCCACCATGGGCAACATGGATTGTATGTCAACTGCTGTGTCACTTCATGTTAACAGCAACATGCCAAGAATGCAGCATCCTGATGAAAGATGATGTGTCATTTCGTTTGAGGCATTGTACATCATGCTAAGTGGTATCCAAAGCAGTGGAGTGAACCATGCTGCTAACAAGATGTTACCTATGCTTAATCTATGAATTTTCCCATTCAGTCTCTTTGACTAGTGCTACTATACTTAATACTGCACTACTAAACAAATGCTACATTTAGTTGCCACTATGCTTCTATCTAGGACAAAAGGTTGCTACCTAGACCAAACCTTTATGGAACATTTAGCCATATTATTTACCTCTTCTGCTTCTATTTTATACTTCTATTCTATACTAACTCAAGTCAGTTTAGGGGAAAAAAACCAGGTGTATTTTCCAATTAAGGCTAGGTAATTCCGTGTCTTATTGATTCCAGTAGGTATGTTTTAAGCACATGCTTAACTCTGCCACTTGAATCAAAGGATTTTATATAGCCGTCGTCTCAGAATTTAGCATTGCATTATTATGTTCAAAGAGATCACCAGTACATAAGTTGGTATAGGTTTCATACCCTAAAGCCTTCATTCCTTGATTGATATCCTAATACAATAAAAATCAGTGCATCCAATTAATTCTATATATTTATTTTTAAAAGCTATTTTGCATGTCATAGTAAATTGCATGTTGTATTTCAAACCCAGTGGTGAAAAAACAAGCAAACATAAAAAGTAATGAAAACAATAATCAGTCATAAATAAATAACGGCAGCCCACTGAAGTTAGCGACTAAAATCCTTTTGGAATAAACAGGTCACAGCATCCCCTTAATTCCATTTTGAAACACACAAAAAAAAAAAATCTCCTGACCTCATCAGCTCAGGTCAGCTCAGAGTACCTGAACAATCTGCCAAATAACCAGATAAATCAAGTAAAATATCTTCCTTCCATCCTTCCTTCCTTCCTTCCTTCCTTCCTTCCTTCCTTCCTTTTTCTTTCTTTCTCTCTCTCTCTTTCTTTTTCTTTTCTTTCTTCTTTCCTTCCCCTCGCCCCCCTCCATTCCTTCATTTTTCTTTTTTTCTTTTCTTTTTTATCACTGACTTTGATAGGAAGAAAAATATTTGTAGTTCACGGCTGAAATGTGAAATCCTTGAGGCTCTCTGAGCTTGGTGCTTTCTGATCTTGTTTTCTTGCAGACATTTCATTACCAAATTAGGTAACATCAACAGCACTGCGTTGTTTGCTGCAAGCTTGAAAATGCCAGATGCTACTGGACAGAGAACAAGGTGGCTGGATGGAGTCACTGAAGCAGTAGGTGTGAGCTTAAATGGACTCCAGAGGATGGTAGAGGACAAGAAAGCCTGGAGGAACATTGTCCATGGAGTCGTGATTTATCGGACACAATTTCGCAACTAACAACTACAACTGGACAGAAGAAGACATAAAACACAATGTGATCCAAGGTTTGAATGGTGATTAGTTGTAAAGGAGGGAAATCACATTTTCAACCATTGCTGATTCTTCCAGGCAGAAAATGTTCAGATTTTATTTTCAAACACCTGCTGAGGTAGAGCTCCTTTGTAGAGTACCAGATTGGAGCAGCCACCTAGATTTGATGTGGATACTGAAAAAAACTGTAAAGATCCCATTCCACCACATCAAATTGGCTGACTGAATCAAGCTGATGTGCAATCCAGTGCTTTGATTCAGGACATCAAAGTGGAGTGATTCAATTTTATGAATGAAGCCATGATTGAATCCCTACAAAACTCTGGAATAAGGGGATTGCACAGACCTATTAAGAACAATTATGACAGAGCAAGCTTATTGTTGGGTTTGGAGTACCACAATCACAAAAACAGGGTAGCCCATTGAGGCCAGGAAAATGAAAATGAAGCAGAAGATTGGGTCTATCACTAACTAAACTTAATCCCAGCTGGCATTAAATTCAGTGTTAAATATATGCTCCTAATATGACTTCTCTCTCTTTAATCCCCCCAAGGTTACCAGGATCTCTGATTGTTTAGCTCTACATTGTACTGCTGTCTCTGATTTGAACTATTACTTTAGCTACAATGGGGAAGCTCAAATAAAATCAGGTAACGTTGCAGATGTAGATGTGATTCCTGACACTTTACTCAGTTTGTGTCCATATGCCACTCGGGGGTGCAGTGATTCAGCAATTAAGACCTGAGCTTATCAGCTGGAAAGCTGATAGCCTGGGTTAGAGACCCGAGTGCCGTGCAACAGGGTGAGCTCCCATTACTTGCCCCAGCTCCAGCTCACTAACTATTCAAAAGCATGTAAATGTGAATGGATAAATAGGTACCACTTCAGTGGGAAGGTAGCAGCATTCTGTGCACCTCAGGTTATAGACATGCTGGCCATATCATCATGGTAGAATTTTCGGACAACACTGGTTCTTTCAGTTATGAAACAGAGATGAGCACCAGCCCCTAGAGTCAGACATAACTGGAAAGAACAAACCATTACTTTTATATGTCACTGGTCCTACCACCAAAGGGACTCTGGGCAGCTTCCAGTGGCACAAAAGCATCAATATAAAAGTATTAAAATTAGCAATAATTAAATATTTGTTAATTGATTAAATGTATATGTCACTCATCTCACCATCCAGGAGGTCTCTGGGAAGCTTACAATGGCATAAAAGCATAAGTATAAAAGTATTAAAAGCACTAAAATTAACAACCACTAAATATATTTATTTATGTATTCATTAAATATATAAGCCACCTGTCTCCCTACCCAGAGGGTGTATGCATGGCTTACAATGACATAAAAAGAAAAGTTGTGTTCCACCTTCTTATCCTTATAAGTCTTGTCTGGGGCTCCAGGATTTGGATCTCAAGAGAGAATGTGGTTACCTTGAAATATATGATGCAGTTCTTTCAATGGGCGGCTACTGCTATCACGTATCATCCAAGATGAAAGCAGTCCAGTTCATTGTTTGCTCTTCAGTTCCACATTTAAGGCTAAAGGAGTTTTTCTGGTGTTTGACCCTGCTGGTACTCTTCCAAGTCCTTCAAAAGAGAAAGGGGCTTTCCCTGCAGAACAGTCAGTGGCAGTTTAAATAGAAGAGAAACATTTCCATAGGATCTAGGATCCTGACCCTCTAGGGTGCCTAAACAATTTCTCAATAACTAGGATGGAATTAGGGCAACTGCCTCAGTTCCTCTTTTTGCAATAACTCTGATGACAGACAATAAACCTCCCTCAGATGTCATCCTGAATGGTAGGCTGCACATTCATCTTACATATTTGTCTCTAGGACAGGTGGTAATAAATTTCTACTTCCTGGGTTTAATTTTGACGGTCTTAGACAGTAGACAGGCATTTATTTCACCCTGAATTCCTTTTGTCAGCAGTTCCAATTATTAGCTCCGCACCCCACCCCTGTTCTTCTAGAAGTAAGCATTAGTTCAACCTTTGGAAAGCAATGTCAGTTGGTTTCCATACAGGACCAGTTTCTAAGCATTCCTAAATAGGAGACAAAAATTTTAAGGCAGAACATAGAGATCCAGTCTTATGAAGGGGCCAGGATTCTGAGCTAGAAACCAGAAGATTGTTGAGTTTTATTCCTAGTTTAGGCATAAGCAGCTGGGTGACTTTGGGCCAATTATATTCTCAGTCCACTTCACTGGATTCTTGTCGGTAAAATTGGAGGGAGGATCCATACATGTGAATACTGTTGACCAAAAATAAAAGCAAGGTAGCAATCCAACAAATAAGTAAATACACAAATGAAGGCAAATATATGTGTCCCAGGATAATGTTGCAGGATCTAATCTGGGATCTAATCGCTGGGACCAGTGGTTTTGTCTTCCGTGCTTTCATGCTGGAGAAGGGAAGTTCTTCAGGGAACTTCTCTCTGGCAGTGTGTGTTATTTGGGTTATTCTGTATGTGGTATTTTGTGTATTCTCTCTGCTAGAGTTAAGTTCCCTGAAGATGGGCTCCAGCCCGAGTCTGAAAATTCTGAAGACAAAACCTCTGGTCCTGGTGACTGACTCAGATTGGATCCTAAGCAAATACACATAGTGGTCATCATTCTGAGTCCTATTAGAGTAAGGGATATGAATTGTCTGCTGTGCCACAGGAAAATAATCAGAAAAGGCAAAATTCCTGTGTCACATCTAGACATAAAAATATACCACTAGAGGGCAGGGGGAAAATGAGTTTTATCTTGTTGTTTCTATATAATCATCGTCTAAATGTTTGCTGCCCAAATATGCTATACCTAGCCAATATTAAACTGGGAAATAGTTCTTAAACTGGGGCCGTTGATCTCGCTGTTGCAATCTTGTGAGATCTGACCATGAATGGTGTGCATGGGCTTTTAATGTTTTTAAAATGTTTTTAAATAATTCTCCTATGTTTTTTGTTGTATTATTTTTTGCTGTTAGCCACCCAGAGTCCCTTGGGAGTTGGGCGGCATAGAAATTTGATAAATTAAATTAATTAAATTAAATTAATGTCATCTTACATAGATAAACATTACCCTGAACAGCTTATTAGTGAAAAGACAGAAGCAAAATTAAAATAAAGGTATAACAAGAGAACTATGTTGCAGCGAGAATTAAAATTTACTAAAACACAGGGACATGAATGGCCTTTCATCTGCCAGTGCGGTATTAACTAACTATACATTATCCATCTTGAGAGCTTGTATTACAGCTTCAGAGTTCCAAATTGTAAAGCCTTACATTATCCAGTGTTTTATTATTAATGCTGTGAATTATTTTGTGTGTGTGTGTGGAAGGAGTTGGTCTCTTTGAGCCAGTGTTGACTGTTGGAGACTGCCTGGACAAGTCCCTGCAATTTTCTTGATGAGATTTCAGAACTGGTTTGCCATTGCCTGTTTCTTGGGGTTGAGAGAGAGTTCCTGGCCCAAGGCTACCAATTGGCTTTATGTCTAAGGCAGGACTAGAACTCACAGTCTCCCAGTTTCTAGTCTGGTGCCTTCACCACTACACCAAACTGGCTCATGTGGAAAAAGTCATTAAATAGCTAAAGATAAAGGATCCTTTCTTAACATAGCAGATGTGTTGAACTACAATAGCCATATTCCCTCCTAACATTTATGGAAATTGTTTCAACATTTCTATGGGGTCAAATTAGGGAACGTTGCCACGGGGAATCCAAATGATAAATACTAATATGCAGCATGACTCATAATGAACATATTTTGATTTGGGGGCAGGCAACCAATTTGACCAGATGGGAAACAAGGAGTGATATTACACTGAAATTTTAGTGGCTGGCTATTTATTTTAATTCTGTTCCCTTAGCAGGTGTAACAAATAGCACAATTATCCTCTTCTTCCTCTTACAAGGCTGACATCACTCACCATGGATGTTTCATTACCATTCTTTCTTTTCAGAATAATCATAGGAAATGTGTAATATCAGTGTCCATCCAACAAATGGTATGGATTTGAGAGCACTTATCATCCGAATCCTGGATAGCAATTTATTGCATTATATGACAGGATGAAACTATAAGTAAATTATGCATCCAAGTTGTGAAATGAACAACATAATTACAAGGCATCCGACAATTGTACAAAGTGAAGAGAACAATTGCTTCTTTCTTCTCACAAGTCATATTTTGATACCCCCAAGGCCACTTCCTTCCAGTTTGCAAAATGTCGTAGCATTACTTTTAGTTGCAAGCTCTTGAGTGTACAAAGAAAAAATAGTAATGAAAAACATAGCTTATTATTCCACTTTAACGAAATTACTTGGAATAACTTTCTGTCTTGTCTTCTTAATGACAGCTGGTACTGCTATGGAATAGTACTGTAAGGAGAACAGCAGCCTGAAATGATTTTAATGCTTTAAATTTATTTATTGTTATTTCATCACAAGTCTGTACATTCTGGTTCTGACTCTGATCCACTAGTTGCCACTGAGGTGCCAAATTAGGTTGCCTAATCTGTGCTGTTATCACAGAAATACATACCCCAAATTGTAATTGTGATGTCTGAAAAGCAATTCTCAGGTGGATCTAATTCAGATTCCCTGAGATTCAACAGTAAATGACAACCCTTACTCACCCAAATTTAGGGAAAGAGAAAATGCCACAAACCCCTTCCTATTTTTTTTACAATAAAAGTATAACAAAAAACAAAACCCCGCCCTAAAGATTCCCAACACTTTAACCAGTTCCAAGCTGAAATACCTGAAAGATATCACTTTTTCTAAAAGGCCCTGATTTTGTCAATCCAAAACAGAGAACAAAAGAAGTTTTATTAAAGATGCATGGCCAAACACAATGATCTACTGTGTGCAAATTGCATGCTTAAATCTTTCCCAGTTATATTTATGCAGGAAATGTACAGAATTTTAAAGAAAAAACCCTTACTTATAGCAATCTTATTTAATTATTATAGAGGTCCTTCTGATTTAGTTAAAAAATAGTAATGAGAGAAAAACTTTCACCCATTTCTAATGCCATACTTCAGATATAAAAATAGCTCCAATCCATCCTTTTAATTCCCTCCAATCAACTCTCATTAATTGTTCAAACACATAGAGAAAACTGTCCAGTTATGACTCTCCCAACATCACTTTTTTGCCTTCCAAAATATATGCTATTTATTCAAATTTTTCAAGTGGATAAACAGTAAATAAAATTGCCATCAGGCTGCAGCCATGAAGTTCTCTATAAAATAAATTTTGCAAACAGAAACAAGGTCAGAAAAAAAAAAGTTCTTGTAAAACAAAAATAAGCTATTTTAGGGTTTAAAAACTACTGTAGAAATATTAGTGGTTGGTGAGGTATATTTCATGTCCACCCACTAAATGAGAAGCTAAGAAATTGCCAGGACGAAAAGAAACTTCTGCTAAAATAGAAGCTTTCATTCTTCTCTTAATGCAATATAAAAATGCGTAACATAAAAGTTTAGACCTGAAGCAGTGTAGCTGATCAAATGCCACACATAGGCCAAACAAAAGTTGCTTATTAAACTACACCATTCAGCATAAAGTTCTGTATTTTAACCCCACATCACTTCACCCCAATAAATTGTCAAAACTTTTGCACTGCGAAAGCTCTCAGGCTAAATTAATGGCTTTGTTTTGCAAATTAATTTAGATATTAAAAAATCATATTTTCAACTGAAAGTGCTGTTACTCAGATTAAATATTAACCAAAAGCTGTCTTACGCTTAAATAGAATTTAGCCTTTGAAGTGTTTTTATTAATCTCTTCTGATGTAGGTGCCTGAAATTCTATGAAAATGCTGTTGCTCCCAGTTGCGTGCATCACTTACTGTAATTTATTTTCAGAACATAATTCTATTTATAAATGAAAATCCTATTAAAAGAAGACAAGAAAAATTAGTCCTCGACTTTGCATTGGTAGAGTAGAAACAAAATGAGCAGTCTAACCTAAAGTGACATTTACAAATTACCTGTTAATTTAAACTGGGTTGAAGGATGACAGAGTTTAGTCAGTCTGACAGGAAGTACCAAACAACTGACAGTTGGGTCTAGAATGGTATGTGGGCTCCTGCAGAGAGCACATTTGTCTATGTTTTTTGGAGGGGAGGGAGATTCATTTCGATAGAGTAAATAATATATCTGTAAAAATATTTACTCCCTCCCCCCAACCAGGTTTTCATAGAGATGTGATCTCCTGTTCACAATTCTCTTGAGAAAACACTTAAAGTGGGGGGGGAGGGGCACTTGTTAATGCCCAAAAGGATAATCACGCCATAATTGTCTTTGTGATACTCAAACATTAGTGGTGAGCCCTATATTTTGAAATGGGTTTGGAATATCATTGTTGTCACCCAAGTCAAGATCCTCTGTTCTACCGCCTTTGTAGATGTGTTTACAGGCAAGAGATATGTTTACAGACAGAGGCCACAAAAATACAGACATTTACAAATGTGGCAGTCACTCCCTATTTTCTACAGCCTGTAAATAGTTTCTTATGATACGATTTAAAGCATTGTAAATGCCAATAGAAGAGATCATTTGTAGCTCTGGGTTGAACTGTGGGGTCCTTGGTGCTCTCTGAGTTTGGTGGTTTTCATGCAAATATTTCATTACCAAACTAGGTAACATCATTAGTGCTATTCAGTGTTGATCAGTAGCACTGATGGTGTTACCTGGTTTGGTAATGAAATGTTTGCATGAAAAGGACCCCACATTTCTAAAAATACTGTCTTGCACTTCTTCTTTTTTTAAGGTGGGCGAAATCTTCAGATGATACAAGTTTACTCGTTCTTTCCCCATCAATAAAATCATCATTTTAAAAACATACAGGGACTTACAATTAAAGCCAGAACTTCCGTTGCAAAGCAATGTGGTCATTAAGTGAGTTGCACCTGATTTTACGACCTGTTTGGTTGTGGCCATTATGTAAATCACAAGGTTGTTAAATGAATCTAGCTTCCCCCATTGACTTTGCTTATTGGAAGCCAGTTGGGAACTTCTCAAATAATGATTATGTGAACTAGGGATGCTGCAACTATCATAAGTACATGCGCTTGCCAAGTGGCCAAATTTTGATCACATGACAGTCGTAAGTTTGAAAACCAGGTGTAAGTTACTTTTTCAGGACCATTATAACTTCAGAACAGTTGCTAAATGAGTAGTCATAAGTCAGGACCAGGGGTTAAATGCTCCCGGTTTGGACTGGATTGCCTGATCCGGTAGTGATGGCGGTGGGTGGTTCAGAGAACCGGTAGCAAAAATCCCTGCCCCCCCTCCCCACCATGCCCAGCTGAGCCGCACGATCATCAGAGGCTTTTTTTTTTTTTTACTTTTAAAAGCATTTTTTCTACAACCTCTTCCGACGAAAAAATGCTTTTAAAAGTAAAACAAAAGCCTCTGATGATTGCGTGGCTCAGCTGGGATCATAGAGGCTTTTCAAAGCATTTTTTTCTGCAACCTCTTGGCCGAAGAGGTGGCAAAAAAATGCTTTGAAAAGTCTCTGACGATCCCAGCTGAGTTGCCTGATCGGCAGAGAGGTATTTTTTAAAAAGCCTCTCTGACGATCCCAGCTGAGTTGCCTGATCAGCAGAGGCTTTTCAAAGCATTAGAAAAAATGCTTTGAAAAGTTTTTTTTAAAAAAAAGTTGGCCACACCCACCCAGTCACATTACCCACCACCACCAAGCCACGCCCACAGAACCGGTAATAACACATTTTACATTTCACCCCTGGTCAGGACGATCTGTATACATTCTACAACCCACTTACTGTAAATACTTTCTTTCTGATTGTAAAGCTCTAAATAAGACTTAACACTGCACACGTACTCTCTCAGGTGCACCGTTGTGCAACTGTACATACTTTATAAAGGTACATACAATACAATATTTTTCATATAATGAATGCCTGTCTCTGTTGAATTTTGCCAGTGCAGAGACATAAGAATTGTAGTTAATCTCCTCTTTCCAAAAAAATAAAAAAAGAAATACAAAATTAAAACCTCATTTTTCTTCTCATACAATGTTGAAAGAAATTGACACTCAAACCCCTGGAATGGAGGAAAAGGCAAAATGATCATTCCATCTTTGTACAGACCTCTGAAGCAATATCATAATGACTGAATAGAAATAGGATGGAAGTTGTGTGATGTTTTCAATATCTCCACTTAATTTAAAAATTTTTAAAAGATGTTTATTAAAAAAATGTCTCTGGTCTTATCCTGTTCTGTCAGGAAGAGATGGGAGGAAGCAGTGAAAAAAACATTATTCAAATACTGTACATCAATGGCGGATAGCTAGTCACCATTGCTAAGATAAACAGCATGTATTTATATTAGGGATACTTCCTGGCCAGATCAGTGTCTTACGTTTTGCTTTCTTCACTCTTCTCTTGCTGGCTATTATCAATGATGGTTGGAATACCATGATAACACTCCATTGATTAGAATGGACACTCGAACGGGCTTATGAATATTTGGTTGACCATTGCAATAAGAAGGACATTGACAAACTTTCACCCTTGTTCAGTACAACAATGTCTTGTGATCTGAAGTGGCTACTATTGAATGCAACAACGAGAATGAAAAACAAGATTCATTAATCAATAGGTATTTTTCTGCATATATTTCTGATATTTATACTTTGTCTGTCAGTATCAATGTATCCAGGTTGAGATCCAATCTCTGCCATCCCAATACTCCTCATAAATTGGGTGTTCCAGGAAATCAAATAGATTTGTATGTATTTGTATGCCTGTAGATAAGAGGCGTGGTGGCTCAGTGGCTTAAAGACACGGGAGAAGATCTGTGCTCCGGCGGTTCGACTCCTAGCACTGCGTGAGTGGGTGAACTGCTGTCACTTACCTCAGCTTCTATCAGCCTACTAGTTTGAAAGCATGCTACATGAAAGTAGATAAATAGGTACTGCTTTGATGGAAAAATATTGGCACTTCGTGCGGATGTACAAATGCCAAAGATCGGCCCAAACGTGAAGCCTGAATGCGAGGTGACATTGGTGGACAGAAAAAGCCCCAGATAATATTGCAGAATGCCATTAATCATTCTGAGTGTACAACTATGCACTTCTGAATAGTGTGTGAGCGTGAACCAAATGGGCTAGCAGTCTTAGGTAGCCAAATACTCATGGGTGAAATGCTCCTGGTTCACACTGGATCGCCCGATCTGGTAGCGATGGAAGCAGGTGGTTCGGAGAACCGGTAGCAAAAATCCCTGGCCCCCCCATGCCCAGCTGAGCTATGCAATCATCAGAGGCTTTTTATTTTTAAAAGCATTTTTTCTACAACCTCTTCAGCCGAAAAAATGCTTTTAAATAAAAAGCCTCTGATGATCGCGCGGCTCAGCTGGGATCGTCAGAGGCTTTTAAAAGCATTTTTTTATAACCTCTTTGGCTGAAGAGGTTATAGAAAAGATGGTATTAAAAGTAAAAAAAAAAAAGTTGGCCACACCCACCCAGTCACATTAACCCTCCCAAGCCATGCCCACAGAACCGGTAGTAACAAATTTTAGATTTCACCACTGCAAATACTGTAGTCTTCTGTAGCTCTCACTTATGGCTGAGAGAAAAATTTCATCTGAACTAGCCCAGTAGAGGGTTTCACTTTTCTTAGCTACCGGTTTGGAACTGCTTACATGTGGCACTTCTGTACATGCGCAAAAACTTCTGCTCATGCACAGAGCGTCCGTGATGACATCCGGGCAGGTGGGCGGAGCCTCCCACCACCGCTGCTACCGGTTTGCCCGAACCAGGGCAGACCTGTAGAAACCCACCACTGAACTAGCCCTCATGTGATCCATGTCAAATACCCATGTATTTGAAAAAGAAACATTTGTTTCTCAGTCTGATATTTTCACTATGGAATATGTGGGCTTCAACAATGTGCATGGGCACTAAGCAGCTCCCTTACTGTAACCAGGATATTCATGTGTCCTTACAGCAAGGACATATGATAATGACAAGGATCAATGTCATTTTAACAATGTACAAAGGCCATGATGAAAGGCTACTTCTTCATTAAATAGCAGGACTATTGATTATTAAGTAGAAACACGGTAGAATTGAAATACTTGCTTATCCAGAGAAATTATCAATAGGTAAAGCCAACTATTCAAACGCCAATTACACACAAATTGGAAGCCAGGTGTTTGGGAACCAAATTAATTACTGAAAAATTCATTTAGGAGTAAGCACAAATATTCAGTCAAGGGTTACCATTCTTTCTCAGCTACGGTGCACATATGGTGCAAAGAGGAAATAAGCAGAAGGTCCTTTGAATGCCAGAATATGTCTGAGATGTTATCTGGCCGTTTTTAATAAATACATCCATTCGAAAGGTGTGCATGGAATGATGAAATGATGCATTTTATATATAAAGAATAATGTTTATGGAAGTTTTTGGTCCTCTGGTATTAGAATTACTACTCAGCTCTGACAGCTATTACTTTTTATTCCAAAAAAATAGCAATATTTAACTTCACTAGTGCAATCCTCTATGCATCTACTGAGATAGAACTTCCATTAAATTTATTCAGCTTATTTTCTAGTCCGTTTAGGATTCCAACTTAAAGCTACAGTTTCTTTTGGTATGATGGCCTTCTTCCCATAAACTTTCCCATTCAATAATGCACTCACCAATGATTGTACAGGTAATCCTCGATTTACAGCAATTCATTTAGTGACGTTTGAAGTTACAACGGCACTGAAAAAACTGACTTATGACTGTTTTTCACAAACCATTGCAGCATCTTCATGGTCATGTGATCAAAATTTGGGCACTTGGCAACTGGTTCATATTTATGACGGTTACCGTATCCCGGTATCATGTGATTACAATTTGCAACCATCTGACAAGCAAACTCAGTGAGGACCCAGATTGTTGGCGGCAATATGCTAATGCTAATGCAATATGCTAATATGCAATATGCTATATGCTAACTTTGTAAACCGCTTAGAGAGGGCTGTAAAGCACTATGAAGCGGTATAGAAGTCTAAATAAAAAAAAAAGTCAATGGGGAAGCCAGATTCACTTAAAAACATATTACTTAACAACTTCAGTGTCTCACTTACCAGCTGTGGCAAGAAAGGTCTTAAAATGGGGCAAAACTCAACAAATGTCTCGTTTGGCAACATAAATTTGGGGGTTGATTGTGATTGCAAGTCGATGACTATGTATAATAAATTAGGAGGCTTCGACTGAAAGTGGTG